>NW_026000196.1:19034603-19045785 GCF_001458135.2 Marmota marmota marmota
GACTGGCACTTGGCGGTGGGTCGTGCCAGGGCTGGGGAAGCCCGTGGGAGGGGGCTGCGGGCGCGTAGAACCGCCGTCGGGACAGGTGCACCGCTGCCGGTGTCTGGTTCCTGCTCGCGGCCGGCAGGGACGCGCAACAGGTCTTGCGCGGGGAAACTCGGCGCCCAGTTAGGGTTCTCCCTTGCCGGTGGCGAGCTTGAGTCCAGGTTTGGGGTGCTACCTCCAACAGGCCGGTAGCTGCCGTCTTGGAAGGAGTGGTTTGTCCCCGGCGAAACCGTGTAGTTTCGATCTGATGTCACCCGCTGCGGTATGCGCTAGGTAGCGATAAGACGTTGAGACAGCATACAACCTGTGAGTAGTAGGTCGGATATTTTCAAGTTGTATTATTTAAGGTACCTTTGAAGAAACTAAGTTCTTAACATTCTTTAGTAGTATGAGTTAACTTCCAAAAATAACGCAAAATACCCCTACACTTGAGCAGTCAGATGAATTCGTAAACTAAAATTAATAAAGATCCGTGGATTTAGCACAAAAAGTAACTTTTCCTATTAATTTCGCCATGTGCTCTGAAGTATTGTTAGTTTCTCAACTCCTTTATATTAACTTGTGTGCTACATTGAAAAACTCAAATTTCCCCAAACCAGTTAAAAATCCCCCTTTCCTTTTGTACTTTTTAACCTTTTTCATCATAAAGTGACATTTGCTCATCAAACAATAACAGGAATACCAAAATGTGAAAAGTAAAAATATTCCCTTAAAAAAAAAATCACCTCGTTACTTTAAATATTATATAGAGGTTCTTAAATGAGAGTGGGATTTTTTTTTTTTTTGTATTTATTTTTTGTTTGAATTGTTTATTCATTATATCCAGAAGGTATAATATGCCCCTGAAGATTCTTAACTCTTAACAGGACTTTTTCTGACTGGCAGAAATTAGCGGTTACATTTAGTATTGAGTTGATTTTTTTAGGAAATATAGTAATCTTTGTAATCTTCCTTTTTTTTAAAGAAAAATTTAATTTGTACTTTTTTGAGCTTTAATTGATGAAGTACAGTCTAAACATAAAACTTGACCCAAAGATTTAGATTAAAAGGAAAATTTTGCTTTGTTTTAAAAATAAGATCACATTATTTACCTTTTCTGGGGCTTCCTCTCCTAGGAGGAAAGACTTTGTTTCCGTATTACACAGAATATCACTTTGTTCCTGAAGTATGATATCTGGTACTTGATATGCAAGATAACACAGTTTTAAAGGGTTATGTCAATTATGGAGAGAAATGTTTTCAATAGATACTCATAGTAAGATGATTTAGAAGGAGTACTGCTTTTACTCCTAAATTATGGTATTGAGATTTTTTGGAATATTGAGAAATTTCCTTAAATATTACATTGTAGGGACGTTAGCATGAAATATTTATAAAATGGAAGTTGAAAATGTATATCTTTAAATGCTGCATTATGGGACCATCTTGAAATCTTACATAGAACAGTTCTTTCCGTAAATCACATTTAATTTTTTAAGGTGATCCAAATGCTTAGGAACCACAGTTCCTTCTACTCCCTAAGTTAAAAACAAAAACAAATCAAAACAAAACAAACCCCACAGACATTAATTTTGCACTTCTTTGCTTTTAGCCCAATAGTTGTGCAACTCTTGACGACTATTCAGTTCTTGTAATGGTTGAAGTTTTTAATGCCATGAATATGCTTCACCTTAGATCATCATTGCCTAGTACAGACATTTAACTTGTTTCTAGGATTTTGCTATTGCAGAAAGTATATCATATGTGCTTATATTTATACTTTTGTATATATACACTTATTCCTATATGGCATATTCTTTTTTTTAATATTTATTTTATTTTTAGTTTTAGGTGGATACAATATCTTTATTTTTATGTGGTGTTGAGGATCAAACCCAGTGCCTCCTGCATGCCAGGCGGGCACACTACCACTTGAGCCACATATCCAGCCCCATGGCAAATTCTTTAAAATGAAAATTGGTGGGTCAAAGAGTATGTGCATTTGAAATACACCACTAAATTTTTCCCAAAGAGACTACCTAGGAACAAATATAACAAATCTTGATGAGTTGCCTGAATTTTAATGATGGACAAAAAATTTGATCAATGGGATAAAACAGTATAATTTCTGGATGATGAGTCAATATTGTAGAATTTACCATTTTCCTCCTAGTTGATAGATAAAAGCACTACAATTCCAAATAGAATTCCAGGGTGGTAGTGTAGAAAATTCTACATATTGGTCAGGAAGTTTACCTGATAAGTAAAATGATCAATAGCCAGGAAATTTTGGAAAAAGGAGGCCTTGTCAGAAATTGTAATTTGACGTAAATTCAAAGCCAAGTAGTATATCAGTTCAAGAACAGAGATGGACTTTTAATGATTGTGTTGAGCTGCATTTATCAGATACTGTTCTATGTGCTTAATTACATTCTCACAGTAATCTTTTGAAGTAAGCACTGGGTTAAGAAATTGAAACAAAGTAACTTGCCTCTGTTCAGGTAGCCTATAAGAGGTAAAATTACAGTTATGAGGTAAATTTATAGTGTAGATTTTTGAGGAAAGGATGGGTTATTCAATAGTGTTAAAACTGTTGATTATCCACTTTTTAAAATGTTTGTTTTCTGCCTTAAAGGTCCACCCTTTCCCTCAACCCAAATGAAGCCTAAATTTTTTTGGGGGGAGGGGGTGGGCGGAGGGAGGGGAGGAAGCAAACAAAGTCACAAAATACTTGCAGAAAATATAGAGCACATTTTTAAAAAAAAATATGCCTGGATTGGCAAGGACTTCTCTGCATGATATTAAGTAATAAAGGGAAAAAAGCTTTTACATGCATGATATACATCTGAATTTGTGAACAAAATTTTGTTCAGTAGTGCACCTGATACAAAATTATTTGAAAGTTGAAAATAGAAATTTGAGGGTGGTTCCCTGCTTTTCTAAAGAATTGTCTAATTATGTAAGAAAATGCTTTGAATAATTATTAGGAACATTTTCATTGGTTGAATCATAGAAAGTGGTTGGATGAAGTAGGATTGGCTGCTGGATTTTCAAGCTATTTCTCATTGGAGGAAGCAATAAAATTTAAGATTGTTGTTATATATGCTTATTATTTTGTTGTATGCTGTAGTGTTTTTATGTCTCAGGGATAATTTTCTTCCCCAATGGCTATGTCTGAAATTAAAATATAGGTTAGTATGGAAATGATTTATACCCGTTTTTACCATTATACTACTAATTTATAATATTCTCAAGAATCAATTTATTTTATCAGTTAAAGTACAATGGACTTTTTTCAATAGTTGAACATTTTTAAAAGTTAAGAACTGCAGAAAATAGCTAAGCTAATGAATAAAGCTAATTATGAAATCAGTATTTACAGTTAGAAATTGTTTCTTGAGTAACAGTAACAATAGAGTTTTAATTTTGGTACTTAACAGATCAGTGCATATTTGCTTCATTCTGCTTTAAAAGTAAAATAAAGACTGTGGTTTATGAACATTCACTTAATTGTGTCTGCCAACTTTTAATGGTCTTCACTGTAGTAATACTTTGAGTCTGCTCAGCTTGTACAATATTTTTCACTAGGATTACTTTTGTAGTGTTTTTGACAAAGCATTTAATTTATTAGTATACTTGGCATTTTAGATTCTTATATAGTTGACTGATAACTCCATTTTTTTAACTCTTAAACTTGTTTTTAGGATATTTATATAAGAGTTACTTTTCAAATCATACCGTGCCTTTTCTCCCAACTAATGTTTTCTTGTTGGGAGCTTGCAGACTGAACTTTTATTTCAGATTTAAGGAAGACTTAAGCTGCATATCAGTGATAGAGGTCAGCCATCCACACCAATAGATAATGAGGTTGAAAGCAGTCTGTGGTTTTCAGGGCTATAATGCAGTATATATAGCACTGCTTCTGGTTTGGTTTGAAGGAAAAACAATTATAGTAGTTTCAGTCTTTTTTTTTTTTTCCCCCATCTCTTTTTTCCCCAATCCTGGAAACAGTGTTCTGGCTCTGAGTTTTTACTTGCTCTTTAATCTTTTTTTTTTTTCTATTTAGAGACCAAGCATAAACTCAGTACAGTTCTAAGAATAAAACTGAGTAGAAATAAGATAGATCACAATGCTGCCAAGGAAAATGTCTTTTAAAATAATAGTTTTTGTGAAAAATTTGGAAGCGTAAACCTGATGTGATAAAAATTTGATCTACTAAAAGATTAGGAATCTAGCTGTAAATTATTATGTGTAGTGTGACCATCTCTGACTGCTCAGTCACAGAACTTTCCAGGCCCACACAGCACTTTCACATACTCAGCACCGAGTCCTGACTGAGCAGCATAGTAGCTGAAGACAAGCCAGTGGATTGAACAAAATTATTTCTTATTAGCTATATCTAGACTGATATTCCTGAAATATTTGACTGGAACTTGGTTTGCATCTCTGAGATGAAAAGGAAGTTCCAAAGACAATCCTGAAAATCCTTATTTAATATTTAATTTTAACATTTAATATCATGGATTTTTAATCTAATTTGACCTGTTTCAGAACAATATTTCCTATATAAACTGGTAATAAAAATAGGCCTTTGCTATCTCTAACCTAGAGTTCTTTACTTATTTATTGTAGAGAAGAGTGGCTTCAGGTTGCTCCTTTATGGGTTAGCAAGGTAACTTTATTTCCATTCCTTCTTAAACAGATAAATTCTTAATAATGAGAAGTATGTGGGGAGGACATGGGTAGAGAGTTTCATTTCACATCCTAAAAATGGATGGACACAATGGACTCTGAATGATTACACCACAGAGCACTGATTTAGATCAGAAGAAAAAAATAAGGTTTGTGTTATAGATACATTTCAGTTACCAGAATAACCTATTTTGCACCGAAAGAAGCCTGGGAAGTAGGTTGATTGATGATTGAACTCAGACATCCTAGTTTATCATATGCAGAAAGGTGAAAAAAGAAGCTGATGTTACTTTCTTTGGGTATTAATTAGGGCCATAAGGTTAGCATATATCTGAAGTAAAAATTTTTTTTTTTTTTTTTTTGCTCAGCTGAAATATTTTCAGGTTTTATTTTTTAAATAGTGTATATTCCCAAAGATCAAAAAGTTCATTTTCTGTCTTGGTTATTTGGGGAATTTTTACTTTTTTGAAATTGTCATTGATATTTTGGGGGTTTATAGATAGTTTCTGATGACTGAATATTACATGCTAAACTTGATGATTAGCTCTTCTAATTCAGTATGTGATTCTAAAATTTAAGATACCGGTAATGACTAGTTCTTTTTGTTAGTTCAAAAAACATTAATTGAGCACATTTTGTTTTAGATCCCTGTCCTCTAGAAGCACATAGTTTTCAGCTCCTCTATGTTGTAATAGTCAATGTGAAATGTGTAATTCATTGTTGTAAGAACCAACACATTTGCATTGTTTACTCTTAAAAAGTAAGTATGAGCAAGCAGACTCACACTCATCCTGTAAGAGCATTCTGGTGTTTTCTTGGTTGAGTGAGTTGGTAGAGAACTGTGTCTGTGTAGTTTCTGCATTTTTCCTGTTTGAACTGAATCTGGATACATCCTCAGAGGTGTTTTTAGTAAGTTTGGTATATTTCAATTGGAGAAAGAGATTGAAATTACAAAAGTACTTGAAACTTACAGTTCTTTATACTCCTCAAATATACTGACCTGGAACATGGACACTGTGCTAGCTTTACTATTTACAGTTAGGGTCTAACAAGTTGTGAAATATGTAACAATATTGATTTTTAAATGGTATTTTATGTTCAGCATATACTCCTGTCCAATGTGTTCCAGGTACCTTTGTTGGTGTAGTGAGCAGTGAACACACCTCTGTTCTGATGGATGATAGAGTATTTTAATAGTGAGCGTAGACAGCAACAAATTAAATACTGTAACACAATAATAAGTGTTAGAATTCCTAACATGCTATTTCTGTTTAACAGTCCCTCCTCCCCAAAGTGTTACTTATTTTATGATTTTTCTTTATAATTTTGCTGCCTAAATATGCATTCCATCAACACTGTAGTTTTGTTTCTTTCTAATCTTAACACAAACAGAATCTTCCTGTGTGGATTCTGTTGTTTGTGGAATTTTTCGTTTTGTTTTTTGACTGAACACTGTTTGAAGATGATCCATCTTGTGGGTAACTGGTTCTTTAGTTTTTTTGGGGGGGGGGGTACTGGGGATTGAACTTGGGGCACTTAACCATTGAGCCATATCCCCAGCCCTTTTTTTGTATTTTATTTAGAGACAGGGTCTCACTGAGTTGGTTAGGACCTTGCTAAGTTGTGGAGACTGGCTTTGAACTTGCTATCCTTCTGCCTCAGCCTCCAAGTCGCTGGGATTACAGGTGTGTGCCACTTTGTCCATTGGTTCATTAGTTTTCATTGTATTCATTTATAAACTTCACACTGATTTATTATATAAGGACTTACTATCATATTGGCTTTGGGGAAAAATAATTTATTTTAGACTTTTATGGGGATTTTTTGGAGGCAAATATTGTATACATATGTCAAAGGAGAAAGAATTAAGTGTCATAGCCAGTCATTGGCATACTAGCAGTTGTATGAAAGGTAGTAAGCTGCTTTTGGTGTTCTTATGTTTACCCTGACATTAAGTTTGTCTTAATTTGTGGGACATTTTATGATTCTTAGAACCATTATTTTAAAGTGTTTCAGTAGGTATATACTTATCTCCCCTGATCAGACCACTAAAAGCTACTTTTTATAAATACATGTTTTGGACAAAAGTAAAAAGATGTCTGCCTTTTGAAATAAAATAGTAGGAAATTTTTCTTGGTAGTATCACATAAAGGAACTTGAGGAGACTTCACTGATTTTTTTTAATAGTGATACATGTTGTACAATTTAGTTAAACAAAAGTACAGAAACCCATATTTTGATGCTGTATCACCTTAAAATCAGAAGACAGTGATCCTGGCAAGTAGTTTATATTAAAGTTGTAAGTGTCAGAAATATGTGTAAATAACAGTGGCCCCTCATGTTTAGTGCTGATTCTGACAGATAACTGAGCTAAGTGTTTTATGTGAATGATCAAATGATTTTGTTAGGTACTACTATTAATCTGAGGCTATATTTACTTATTATAGCTAGTTGAACATCTTACCTCATAACTCATACAAGCACACACACACACATATATATATATCTTCATACATTCTAAGTAAGCGTCAGATGAGTTTGGAATGGTGTTAGGTGAGTCTTAGATCAGACAAATGATATGAATCATGAAAGCTGGAAGAGAGTGCAGACTGGACTGAAGGAAGCAGCTATTGCTCAGCTCCAGCTGATTGTTGTCTTGGAGGAAGGAAGGCTGGATCTTCCAGTTTTTCAAAATGGATTGTAAATCTGGAGTTTTACATTGTCCTGACTTATAAGTTGCCAGCTAACTTATGCCTTTTTATTGCGAAATATAGTGCTATATGTATAAAAGTACATAAAGCAATTGTACATTAATGAATTGTTATACAGTGAACTCCATATAAACAACATTCACCTGTTGGTAGGCGAGATCCTATACAGAGAGAGATTCAGTAATATAAAGACTGAAAGGATTTTCATTGAATAACCCTAAGTTTAGGTCACTACCTATCTGAGTTTGGGTTCTAGAATCTGTGTCCTGTATCTACCACTTAATAGCTGTTTTCTCATCTGTTAAAAAAAAAATGTGTGAGTATAAAAATGCAAACAGTACTTGTCTTGAGATACTTGTGTACTCAGAACCTAACACATAGTAAACTATTACGTTAGTTCAGTCTTTTTAAGAACATTTTAGGTGAAGCTCAGATAAGGTGCATGTTGAAATTATGGTTTTGTGTGTATGCATATATGTACATAAACATTTATTTCTGAACAATGATTAGCCTGTAGATTAGTAGTGGTTGTAGCCCAGCAAGATGTTTTGTGGTTTGAGGGAAGGTTCATGGGCTTCTGAAATGCTTACTGAAAAATTTATTACAGTGACATTAAAAGATATAGTCTTTAGTCTGCTGGATTAGGCAATAGGCATTAAAGACCATTTCAAATCCATCATACCTGGCTCAGTTTTGATATTTACCTAGTATGGTGAATGAATGATTAGAAAGTTCTGTTTAGCTTTTGGCCTGCTGAACATATCATGTCTTTCCACGTGTTCCATCTGTACTTTTGCTGTTTACATCCTGTTCTCTCCAACAATGCCCGCCACCCTATTGATATAATAGACTCCCAGAGAATATGGCACCCCCCTCTTTCTCTTACAAACTTTTTCTAAAATAATTTTCCAAAATTCAGGTTTGATTAGTTTCTCCCCCACCTCATTCACACATTCAGATTCCTCCTTAAATTCCTTTTTTAACTGCCTTTACAAGTAAAAGATGAAAATTCATAACATAGATTCACTTCTAGTATACTGTTGGGCTTCTGTTTACCCCTGTAGCCTCACCTTGCATCATTCTCCTTATTCTCTGATCCTAAGCTATGCTTTCCTCATTTTTAGTTCCTAGCAGTTACTCTACTTCCTACTAACTTCTCCTGACACTGTTTTTTCCCCCATAGTGCTTATTTAAGCCTGTGATAATATATTTAGTCATGAAGTGCTTTGATCATCATCATCTGGTTCTCCCAGTAGACTGTAAGCTTCATGTTCTCCAAAGTCATCTTGCCTATGTCTGGTTATCTGCAATTTAACACAGTGTCTAGAATACAATAAACTCAAACATTTGAATGAATGAGATGCTCTCCTGGGCCCAGGGCTTTTGATTGTGCTGTTTTCTCTACCAGGAAAGTTTCCCACTTCTAACCCTTATTCACCTGGCACCTGTCCCTCAATTCTTAGTTCCTTAAGAATTTTGTCCTGAATCCAGAAAGTAGGTCAGAACTCTGTGCTTTATGCTCCCTCTTCTGTCCCTCCACAGTACTTACAACAACTTATACTTAGTAGTCTTTTGGTTATTTGATTAAAATTGGGTGTCTCTTCTAGGTGAGAGTTGCTTCTTTCCTCTTCTTATTTACTTGCTGATTACATTAGACCATCTCAGAATGAGCCTAGAAACTCTCAGAAGTCTTCTCCAACACTAGCTGCATTTTTCTTACCTTTTTGAAAGGGAAGGCGGTTGCTAGAGTAGCCAGCCTAGGACATTTTGCTTAATGCTAGGCCATGGTAGCCACATTCTTGGTTTGAGTTTTTATTGGATTGGAAATTCTAGTCTCCTTACGTTATCTTTCCTTTTTTAAGTGGAAAATTTTAAATCCATATAAAAGTAAATGAATATAATGAATCTACTCTCAACTAGTATAGTTATATCCAATTTATGTTCAGATGTATTTTAGTTATAAATATATATTTACATATATTTATATAATATGTAAATCATTGTGTCCTTCACATGATTTTGAAGTAAATGTCAAAAATTTTCTCTTCTGTTAATATTTGAGTACGGATCTGCCAAAGAATAAGAACACTTTTAAAACGTATATAGCTATAGTACCGTTGTCAAACTTTAAAAATAAATTCTAAACCAACTAGTATTTTCTAGTTCTTTTAAATATTTAACTTTTCCTTTTAAGTGTGTGTGTGTGTAAATCAGGATCTGAATAAGGACCTCTTAATTATGATTGACATATCTTATATCTAGCTCTTGGGTATACAAGGTCCCCCATGTTTCTCTCTGTCTCATCTCCCCCTCATTAGCTTGCAGTTTTACTGGTTAAGGAACTGGATTGTTTGTCCTGTAGAATTTTTCTCAGTCTGGATTTTGGTCTTTGCTTCATTGTAGTGGTTACAGTGGAACTCAGCTCTCTATACTTCCTACAAGTTAGTAATTGGAGGTAGAGCATTTCTGTCCAATAAGAATATTAGGTAAAATACCACGATATAATTTAAAATTTTCTAGTAGCCACACTGAAAATTTTTAAGGTAAAATTCATCTTAACATTTAATTTAATTCATTTATCCAAAATATTGCTATTTTGGCATATAATAATATAAAACTTAAAAATGAGGTGTTTCATATTATTTTTTTTATATTCAATACTTGAAAGCTATTTGTTGTGTATTTTATATATGTCAACCCATCTCAGTTTAGAATAGGCACACTTTAAGTGCTCATTAGCCACATGTGACTGGCTACTATATTAGTACAGATCTAGAGCAGTGATCAGATTTGGATTTGATTTTTTTTTTTCTTTTTAATACTACTACTTCATAAGTGGTATAGTTCCAGGGGTTTTGTTGTTGCTATTTTAAGTGAGGTTAGCAGCTATAATCAGTGGCTAGATTTCTTAATTCACTAGGTATTGCAAAATGATGATGCTCAAATTTTATTATTTCTTCTACATTTATTATCAGGAATACCACTAAAAAGAGAAACTTCACTTTATCTACTGATTATCCAGTGGTACTGTTTTTATAGGAAAGGCAGAATGGATATTTAGCTTAATCCCTTCTTTAAATCTACTTTTTTTTTTTTCAAAAGACTGCAGTGTCAGTGCTTATCATTTTTTCACATCACTGCACAAATGGGTGAATGGAAATATATTTGATATATTTAAATCCTTATTGCCAAGCTATTTTATTTTGAACCTTATATAATCATTAAGGTGAATAAATCTTAGGTATATACAGATTTTTGCCCAGCATATATATCAAGAAGGAACATTATTAGCAACTCAAGAGTTTTTCTTAGTTTTTATGCCCTTGCAGTTGATGCATATACAAGGATGGGTTATCCTAACCCTATCCTGACTTCTAACAGTGTAGGTCACTTTTGCTTGTTTTTTATTTTTTTTAAATCACATGTGCCATTTTTCATGGGTTATGAAATTCATTTCTTCATTGTCAGATATCAAAAATTAAAAAAATATGTACTCTGAAGCTGATCTTTTTTTTCAAAACTGTAAGTATGTAAATATGCTTTTCAAAAATCAAAATTGGTACCTTTTTTGCATTGTTTTCCCATATACCTCCAAACTGTTTTTAAAAAAAATTTGGAATATTAATTGCTGTGCGGTTTCATCATCCATTTGTAATATAGTTGGTGTTTGTATATTTGTTACTGTTTTTGATTCTTTGCCACCCCGCCCCCCCCACCACACCACTCTCTCTTCTATTAGTTCATGTCTATATTTT
>NW_026000196.1:19045810-19168510 GCF_001458135.2 Marmota marmota marmota
CTGCTTTTTGATCTTTCTTGCCCAGCCCCCCCGTTCCCCCCCCCCCCCCATACACATCCTTTTCTTTATTGGTTTTAATGGCTGAATTTTTCTAATGTGTGAATGGTGTGTCATGGAGTAATAGTGGTTCTAAAAATCAGGGCTAAATACAAAAAAGATAAATTTAGAGAAATGTCACTCTTCATCTTTGCTATCCCATTCCCTTCTTCCTTTCTACCTGGAAAATTTTGAGAGGCCTTTTCTCTGCCTCCAGCCATTATAAAATACCATACCTAAAAATAGTTCTGTTTTTGATAATTGGAAAGCATTCTTGATTTTAAGCTTTCCCAAGGTATCTAACTGTCCCTAATGGAAATTTCTCAATATTTAATGTGCACAATATGGTAACTTATTTAAGCGAATATTTTTTCTAGGTAAGCAATAAATATAAGTTGCCTTTGAACTTGTTTTTAGCATACTTTAGGCTTCATCAAAAAATTCCAGGTCAACTGTGTCTTTCTTCCAACTTTTAATATTTCCTAATTATATGTATCTTATCCTTTTTCTCCTGAATTGTAAATCAAATGCTGAACACAAAGTATTTCTAAATTTAACTGATGTTGAATATAGTACTGGATGCTAAATTTACTTCACTTATATTTAGACTTCTGCCCTATAGTTGTTGTGCTCTTGTTTTTGGGGGTTTTTGTTTGTTTGTTTGTTTGTTTTTTGGTTTTGTTTTGTTTTGTTGCACTTTTATTTTGATAATTATTTTAACTCTTATGTTTAGTGAGTATTATCTTCTTACCTTGTATTTGTGAAGTGCGTTAAATCTCCAGGAATGTCTCTAGGACCTCTCTTCATTTGACTTTCTTTTTTTTTTTTTAAAGAGAGAGAGAATTTTGATATTTTATTTTTTAGTTTTTGGCAGACACAACATCTTTGTTTGTATGTGGTGCTGAGGATCGAACCCGGGCCGCACGCATGCCAGGCGAGCGTGCTACCGCTTGAGCCACATCCCCAGCCCCTCTTCATTTGACTTTCGATGGACCTTTTTTACTACCTTTTGGGTATCTCAGTTTGAGAATTTAAAAGCCAACCCTCAGGTCAATACAAATACATACCTTTTTTTTTCACTTTCAACACATATCCTACTTTCTTTGTACTTCATTCTCATAGCAGTGATCAGAATTTGAAATTAAATACAAAGTGAAATTTCATAGAGGGGACCATCCTTGTATTTCCTGCTAAGTTCCTGGCTCATTATTATCTCAGTAGTTAATCTCACATTGTATTTTGGATGAGGAAAAAAGCCAATAACAACAACAAACCCAACAAAAACACTTGGAAGCATAAAAGAAATCAGAAACAATTCAGTGTAGCAGTTTAGCTTATAGAAATAACCTAGAAAGTGCACCAGAGTGTCACTTTTCTTTACTACTTGGTTTCCTAGTGGGGGAATACAAGTCATTAGGAAATTGTTTAGCATGCTGAATAATCTGTTTTAGGTATGTATTTAGTAATGTTTAAGGGTCTAATTTTTAAAATTTTCATGGAAATTTTGTTCTTTTATGATATCAGATAAATAAGATATATTGTTCTCGAATTGAGAGATCTTCAGTTTGTATTTCCTGTTTTAGTGTATTCTCTGGATAATAAATGATGTTTTGTATTAGCTCCATTGATTTTCTTGTACCCTTACTGGTGGCTCCTTAAGTTCCTTTGGTTCTTCCTTTTTTTTTTTTTAACCCCCAAAATATTGTAGTCCACAGGGTTATCTTAGTCCTTTGGTAATTGGATCTTTTCTTTAGGTTTCCAGGATGCTACCTTGTTAATTACTCTTAGATCATATCTACTCTCAGTCTTGATTTTCAAACCTGTATATCCAGTGGCTACTTGCCATGTCTGCTCTGATGGTTCCATAGGCACCTTAAATTAAGCATTTCTGAAACTTCATTTTAAGTCTTCCTGCCTTTCCACTCAGCTGCTTAATTCAGAACAAGTCATTTTTAACTCTTCCCATCTTTTCACTTTAACTTTCTATCAGGTCTTCTTGCTTCAAATCCATATTCCACATTATAGTCTTTATAATGAATTTTGACTATATTTGATATCTAAAATTTATTAGTGTCTTCCTATTGAGTTTAAAATCCTTGGCATTACATCATAAGGCTTGTTGTGATGTGGTACTTTTATAACTTCTCTTTTTAACCCCCTTCCCTATTCCACAAATTATACAACTCTGTCATATCAAAGCAGCTGTCTTCTCAGTTCTTGTGCCCTCCTGTCTTTCCTCATTTGATTTGTAATCAGTCCTAAAGAATGGTGAAACTGCCTAGAATTGGGACCTGGAGTTTTGGCAGGAAGCCCTTTAGAGTTGGTGATCTGAGTAGTGTCTTTGCCAGCTGGAGCTTAGAACAAACGAACCAAACAAACTCTTGGCAGATTCTGAAATGCAGCTTTTTGCTTCTTCAGAAATTGTGATTCTAGTCAGTTGGTGCTGACTTTGTAGAAATGTATGCAGAACTAATCTAGCAACCATGAATTACAGTCACTTTTGATGCCTTCATGTTTCACTGATCATTTAATTTTTAGCCTGCTCTTTGACATTATAGTTTTATAGAAATTTGGAACTGGAAAGACCTTTTTACTTGAGATAATCTTGTCCAGTTTCCTAATTTTATAGGAGAGTAAAAAGTAAGGTCACATTTCTAGTTTATGACAGATTTGGGCTCTGGACTCATTATTTCTGAGCAAGTTCAAGTTGAAGTGCTTTGAAAATGAGACTAGGGATTTAGCAGAAGATCCTTGTGCAAGTTATGCAACTATTCATTCTGCATTTTTTAAAATAAAGCAAATTTTAAGCAAGTTTACAGCAAAAATATTAAGTTTTGAAAATCATTTATTTGCCTAAGTAATAGATAAATATTATAAAACAGTGCAGAACGGAACATAGTACTAAGATTCCCCACCCTGATTTCTATTTCTGTACTTCAGAGGCTCTTGTTTCTTTCATCTTTCTAAAGAGCCCCCTTTTCTAAAACATCAAAATTCTGTTATTAATGATTATTTTTTTTCTGTATATAGTCCCCATTAAAATAATTCTTAGTAAATTTACTGGTACAAAATATTTTTAGTCAATTTTAGTTTCAATTTCTGAATGATTTACTAATTTTTAACCCCAGCATTTTATCATTATCATTTTCAAATGTAACAAAGTTAAAGAAATTTTATAGTAGATTTCTGAATTCTGACCATTGAGAGTCTACCACTATCATTTTACTATATTGGTATCATTCCATGCCTATGTGTTATCCATCTAACCATCCTTCAGTTCATTCAGAACTCCTCAAGGATTGCCTTATTGTACCAAAAAAAGAGACAGAATTTTCTGCTTTTGCCACTGATGCAATGAAAGGATAGAGGGTGGAAAGAGAAGACAAGGTCTATGGTTTAAACTAGAAATACTTATTCTGTTTTTAAAGCTAATGATGATAAAGAGTGGTAAGGTGTAATAACTCATGGATTAAATTGGTTTAGTGTATTGGTCAAGACAGTAACTAGTAATTCCTTTTGATATTTCATGTTTTTACATGAGTCTCCTTTCAGAGAACTAAATCAAGCTAATAAAAGCTCATTTTGACTTTAACAGAAGAGTGAGATATATTATCATTTTGGGGAAACCATTGAGTTTTTTGAGAAGTATACTTGTCTGATTCCTCCCTCAAAAAAATCATGTTAATTGGAATATGGAGAACAGTTATATTTTGGTATATTTTATTTTTTCCCCTTAGCTTGTACAAAAAAGTAATTTAAATTTCTCTTACTGCACTCTTGGAGATTGTATAATAAGACCTTAATGTGTAGAATCCTTAATAACAGTAGAATAAACTCTTTTTTAAAGTTTTTGTTTGTTTGTTTTAGTTGTTGATGGATCTTTTATTTATATGAGGTGCTAAGAATCGAACTCAGTGCCTCAAGCATGGTAGGCAAGCAATCTACCACTGATCCATCCACAACCTTAGCCCAACTCTCTTTTATAATTAACAATAAGACATAAAATAATCCTCTTCAACATTATTTGATTTTCCTAAAAACCAAAATAGAGTAAATATTTGAAATTTCAAGTAGGAGTGGAATTTGGTGAAGAGTGTGTTCTGTTTGAGAATAGAGTAAGGAAAGCAAAAAAGAGAAAACACCTGTTGAAAAAATGTCACCCACAGTCCCTTCATTTTGAGAATGATCACTGTTTACATTTAGTGGGTCCCTTTCAGTCTCCCTCCCCCATGTTTAAACAAACTTAAAATGTACAAACTGTTTCATAACCTGCTTTCTTACCCTAACATTAAATGAACTGTATGGTCATTTAAACCATATGAAGGATGATAAACTGTTTCATACTAAAGAGTATGTTATCAAGGAAAGTGTCTGTTAGTTGTCAGATCACTTATAGTTTGGACTGATAGGTCATGGATTTTAAAAAAGCAGTGAAGCAATGCTACTGGAAGTGGATCAAGAAAAGACCAGCTTAGAGCTATGCAAGCAGTTTTCATTCTTAATGTCAGCTGAGATTGGCAATTATTACAGATATTTTTATCACTTATATTTTGGTATAATTTTAGTGCTTAGCTGATACAACATCATTGCTTCATATTGATAGAGGAGTTTTTAATACCATCATTGCTTCACAATGGTAGAGCAGGTTTTTTCTTTTTCTTTTTTAAAAATTCATTGAATCCGGGGTCAGTTTTTGTTAAAAAAAAGACAAAACAGCTTTGTTTCCAGCAGAGGTCTCATTAAAGAGAGAGTTTGCTGCACTTGATTGGAAGATTGAAACAAAACCGCTCCTAAGGTTGGCAGTTCTTATCTATGGGAGTGAACAGAGAGATCCTTTCTCTCTCCTCTCTTATTCATCTGGCAGGGAAGTTAATCTAGTTGCTTTGAATTTAGGAAAAGCAGGCTTTCTTTATAAGCATTCGTTTTTCTAAAGTGGCATTAATCTTCAATTAAAACTGCTGTGGGAAAGGAGAAATGGGCCCATGGCACCTTGATGGACATAGTCTCATGATGCTAATGACAGCACTATAACAGAAAACAGATCTCACTTGTGAAATAAGCATTTATTTATTTATTTATTTATTTTAATTTATTTATTTTTTTAAAGAGAGAGAGGTAGAGAGAATTTTTAATATTTATTTTTTAGTTATCGGCGGGCACAACATCTTTGTATGTGGAGCTGAGGATCGAACCCGGGCCGCATGCATGCCAGGCGAGCGCGCTACCGCTTGAGCCACATACCCAGCCCCATGAAATAAGCATTTATAATAATAGATGATGGGGGATATTCTGAGAATGTTGTGTTCAACATTCTTCCCTTTTACCCTCTCTTTTGGTATCTCTGAAAGATCTTTTATTGAGTTTACTTAAAAAATAAATACATTTTTAGGAACCCTAATTTTATAAAATTTTAACAGTAAGGTTGAACCTCCTAGAGCAGTTGACCAATTCTAAAGAAATTTATTTTGAATTTTTTAGCATTTATCCTTTAGGTAACTATTTTCCTCATGAGAGTTCATGACAGGAGATGAAACTGAACTATACTATGAATTGAGTATGACCTATATTGAAGCTTGCATTGCCTTTATTTTATGATGATACTTGGAATGGGGGATTGTTGTTAAATTTTTTTTGTTGTTTCTTGTGTTTGTATATACATGTGTGATGCATATATTGGATTTATGATTATAAATGAAGCTGAAGAAGGTAATTCAGTAGTAAAACTAAAACTATGAAGCAGTAGTGTTTGTGATATAAAGCAACATTGACCAAACCTATCAGATGGTCTTATGTTTTTTATATATACACACACACACACACACAGGACCATCTTTGTTTTAGAAATGATCAAGTGATCCAATCTCCACTGTAAAGCTGTGTTTTTCACATGTTTAAAATGGGGGTAATGGCACCAATTGATGCTTTACTAATTCATATACACTTTTACACATACACACATATATACACATATAAGTTACTGAATTCAGAGGTATTTAGCTTTTCTTTCCTTTGCAGAACACAAGGTATGCTTTCAAATGTTTATGTATCATTAGATATTTCAAAATAGAAGCATTCTGATTTTTGTTCAAATTAGCTTGAACACTTATTTTAGCTGGCAGAAAACTAGTATAGAGCAGCATCTGTCCAGAGAGTAAGTTAAAAACAAAGGAAGTTCCTGTGTGTAGTTTCCTGTCTCTTAAAACAAAAGCAAACTAAAAACCTTTCATAATTATTAAGCTTCTTTCAGAATATATTAATATTAATAGTATGAATTTTGGTATTTTATTGTGGTGATTGTTTACTGGATGTTCTTGTTCACTTGATGGAAAACATTTTCTTACGAGGTAAATGTTTTATTTTTCTTTTCCTTTATCAGAGCACAGCAATGGAGGAAACAGCTATATGGGAACAACACACAGTGACGCTTCACAGGGTGAGTTTCTGTTGCAGTAAATAATCTTGTGTTACAACTCAGGATACTGGCAGCTTTTGAAAACAATAGAGGAAAGCCAGATGTCAGGAAACCAGAAGAAAGGGGAAAATTTTTCTATATTCTTTTGTTTAAAATTAGAGTTGCAATAAATTCTTTATTAAGGTCAAAAGTGAGCATGATTACTTTTTCATATATCCTTTTGGTTGTTACTTGTAGATTTGTCATTTTTATTCCTGATTTGAATGATCAAGGACTGTATGTACATTAGTGTATTTTATAAAGTGTTGGTTCAACTCTTCTGAGTGTGTATACGTGTTTTCAGAGTGTGAGGTTTAAAATTAAACCAGGACATGCATATAATCTTGAAATATGTACCTTAGCTACTGCTCAAACAATTGCTGACTTGTGAAAGATTAATCGTAACTTAAAGAACTTTGAAGTGAAACTGTCCTGGATTTGAATCCTAGTTCTGCCTCTTTTTTTAAAGAAATGGGCAAGTGATCCAATCTCCACTGTAAAACTGTGTTTTTCACATGTTTAAAATGGGGTAATGGCACCAGTTCCTGCTCTACTAATTCATAACATAAGTGCCTCTCCAAAGAGCTGACTTTACTGATTACCCTCTTCTTAAGAGAAAGTATAGAAAGACAGAGAATAATATTTAAATATACGACATATTTTCACACTTATATGTACTAGCTGTTAACTATTATTAGGAAGTTGGAAAGGGGGAGAATTATGTTCTTGGACCCTACCTAATTATCTTATGAATGTTTAAATCTGCGCATAACAGATAATGGGTAAATATTCAAAAACAATGATTTCAGTTAGGATATAGTTGACATTTTGGTGCTTTACAAAATGAAATAATCCTAACATTAACTTTTAATTTATAAAGCTAAAGTAAAACATCTTGTGGTTTGAAATGTGTTCATTTTTAGCATATTTAAGTCAGATATATGATTAAGCACAAAGTAACTTCATTCCTTATGACTGTTTGATTATCAAGATGATGATTTAGTATAATTTTATCATGCTACATTTATTTGTCTTATTACCTTTACTTTTATTTTGGTATAATTTATACAATAAAGTTTTTTAGTGTAACTTCTGAATTCATAGTCATGTAACCAATACCACAGTTACAAAACAGAACAGCTCTATCACCTTAAAATTTTCACTTAAGTCCATTGTAGTCATCTCTGTCCCCTTGGCCCCAGCCCTTAACAATCACTGATCTGTTTTCTGTTCCTATACTTTGGCCTTTTCCAGAATGTCATATAAATGGATTCTTACAGTTTAGACTAATGCATTTGTTTTAGTCAGCTTTTGTGTCACTATGACCAAACTACCTGACAAGAAGGTTAGAGGAGGAAAAGTTTATTTGGTGCTCACAGTTTCAGAGGCCTCAGTCCATAGATGACCAACTATTGCTCTGAGCACAAGGTAAGGTGGTAGCATGATTTGGGGGAGGAATAGTGCCTCAGAAAAAACGACCCTTTCAGGGCATGCCCCCAGTGACCCACCTCCTCCAGCCATGTCACACCTCTTCCTGCATTTACCTCCCAGGTCATTCATTCAAATTAGGATAGATTTACTAGGTCACAGGTCTCATAATCTAATCATTTCACTTCCAAACATTTCTGCATTAATACAAGAGCTTTTAGGGGACACATATCCAAACCATAACAGCATTTGAGATCTCCATGATGTAGTTTATTAGTAGTTAGTTCCTATTTATTGCTGACTAGTGTTCCATTATATGAATGTATAATAACTTACTCATTCTCTAGTTGTGTGGTACACTGAGTTAATAGTTTTTGTTGATTATGAATAAATCTTCTGTAATGTGCAGATTTTTAAAATATGAACATAATTTTGCATTTGTTGTAGTAAATATTTAGTAATGGAATGGCTATGAGTTATATGGTAATTTTTTAATTTTGTAGGAAACTGCCAAACTCTGTCACCTTTCATATTCACTAGTAATGTATAGGAGGAGTTCCTTGCTCAGTATCCTTGTCAATACTTGATATTTTTTGGTTTTTTCCCCCTTAATTTTAGTCATTCTAATGGATACCTAGTGATATTGCATTGCAGTTTTAGTTTGCATTTCTGTAGTGATATTGAGTACCTGCTTATTTTTGTGATCCGTATATATTCTTTGGTAAAATGTTTTCCAAGTATTTTGCCCATTTTTAATTTTATTGTTTGCTTATTATGGGGGTTTTAAAAATTGTACTAAAATATGTAACATAAAATTTACCACATGTGTAAGTCCTTTGTCCATAATTTAATCAGGTTGTTTATGTTTTAGTTGTAGAAGTTATGTATATATTCTGAATATTAACCACTTACCAGATATATAATTTGTAAACATTTTCTTTCATTCATTTATTACCTTTTCACTGTTAATTATGCACAGAAGTTGGAGTTTTTAGAGTTCTTTCTATATTCTGGACACAGGTTTTCTTTTTTTTGAGGTGGGTGGGAATCAGGGATTGAACTCCTCAGGGGCACTTGACCACTGAGCCGCATCCCCAGCCCTGTTTTGTATTTTATTTAGAGACAGGGTCTCATTGAGTTGCTTTAGTGCCTCGCTTTTTGCTGAGGCTGCCTTTGAACTCCGAACTTCTTTCCTCAGCCTCCTAAGCCACTGGGATTATAGGTGTGCACCACCATGCCTGGCGGATACAGGTTCTTTATGAGGTTTTATTTTGCTAATATTTTTGGCCAGCCTCTGGTTTACCTTTTCATCTCATAACAGTATCTTTTGCAGACTATATAAGTTTTAAATTTTGAAAAGACTGGTTTAACTTTTGTTTTCATAAATTATGCTTTTGGTTTAGTATCTGAGAAATCTTTGCCAAATCTAAAGTCACAAAAGTTTTTTTTTTTCTCCTGTGTTTTCTTCTAGAAGTTGTATTTGAGTTAAATTTTGTATGTGGTATGAGATAGGCAGAGGATTTTTTTCATATGATGTCTAATATTTTGAGCAACCATTTTGTTGAAGAGTATTTTTTTCTCCATTTAATTTCCTTGTCAAAAATCAGTTGACCATGTATGTTTGCATCTGTTTCTGGACTCCCTCATCTTTTTTATTGAATTACGTATGTGTCTACTAGTGACTTCTGCTATTGATTACTGTAGCTTTATGTTAAGTATGAAAATCAACTAGTGCAAATCCTCCAAATCTATTATTTAAAACAGGAGAAAAATGAACATAATTTTGGCTGTGCAAGTTCCTTTGCCTTTTTTTTTTGGTGGTGGTTGTTTTTCTGGGTTTTTTTTTTTCCGTTTGTTCTTTAACTTTTATTTATTTATTTAATGATGGGGTCTTGCCACGTGTCCAGGTTTGAGCTTCCAAGTAATCTTCCTATATCTTCCCAAGTAGCTGGGACTACAGGTGTACACTGCCATGCCAAATTTCCATATAAATTTTAGAATAAACTTGGCAGTTTTTACTGTCCCTGCCCCACCAAAAATTTGTGATTTTCATTGGGATTGGATTGACTCTATATAGATCAATTGGGGATAATTAATGGCTTTACAACATGAGTCTTATTAACTGATAGACATGGTGTATCTCCTAGTTCTCTGATGTCTTTCATCATTGTTTTGCAGTTTTAGACATACAGATCCTGTACACTTTTCATTAGGTTTATATCTAGTTAAGTATTTCTGGTTTCTTGGTGCTGTTGTAGATTTTTTTTTTTAACTTTAGTTTTTTATTATTCACTGCTGATATGTAGAAATACAATTAATTTTTAAAAATAACATCCCTGTTACTTCCTAAACTTATTAATTCTGGGAACTTTTAAGTTTTTTGTAGATAGTCATATATCTACATATGGACATAGAGACTAAGAGAAGTCTTTTCTCATAGACAGTCATGTTATCTGCAAACAGAAAATATGGTTTTATTTCTTCTTTTCCAGTCTGTATGCTGCTTATAGGAATGGTGAGCAGACTTGCTTTGTAATATTGGATAAAATCACTGTCTATTATCATTCAGTATGATGTGTTTATAGATGCCCATTATCAGACTGAGGAAGCATTTCTATTTTGTAATTCTGTTTTTGTGTTTTGTCATTTTTTTAGGTTAGGAAGTTTTCTTATAATTTACTGAGAGAGTTTTTTTTGTTTTTGTACTGGAGATGGAAGACAGACTCATTTAACCGCTAAGCCAGATCCCCACTCTTTTCAATTTTTTATTTTGAAACAGGGTCTCACTAAGTTGCTTAGGACCTCACTAAATTGCTGAGGTTGATCTTGAACTTGTGATCCTCCAGCTTCAGCCCCCTGAGCTGCTGGGATTATAGGTATTTGCCACCACTCCCAGTTTAGTGAGAGTTTTTAAAATCACAAGTGAATATTGAATTTTTCAGTACTTTTTTTTTTTTTTAAACAAGTATTGGTTGACATTATAGTAGTGTTTTAGTCAGCTTTTTGTCACTGTGACCAAAAGATCTGACAAGAACCACTTAGAGGAGGAAAAGCTTATTTTGGCTCCCGATTTTAGAGGTTTAGTTCATGGTCAGCCAATTCCATAGCTCAAGATGGGGCACAACAAGATGGAGGAAGGGTGTGGCTGAGAGAAGCAGTTTAGGATGTGACAGCCAGGAAGCAGAGCGAGAACTCTGTTCATGGGGGACAAAATATAAACCCCAAAGGCACACTCCAGTGACCTACTTCCTCCAGCCACACCCTGCCTACCTATAGTCACCACCTAATACAGTAGTCCTTTCAAATTATTAACTCATCAAATGAATCAATTTGCTGATTAGGTTTTAGCTCTCATAAATGTTCCTGCATTGCCTCACATGTGAGCTTTTGGGGGACACCTCATATCCAAACCATAATATATAGATTTTTTTCCCTTGTGGATTTGGTGAATTTAAATATTTTTTGATTATTGAACAGCCCCCTTGCATTTCTAATATAAATTACAATTATGATATAGTACACATTATATATGTTGTTGGATTGATTTAATAATATTCTGTGAAGATAGCTTATTTCAGTGTTGTGGGACAAATTGGCCAATTGACATTTTTTTCTTACATTACTGGTATCAAGGGAAAGCTACTAACCTCAAAGGGAGGAGCTAGGAAGTGTTCCTTCCTCCTGTCGTTTCTGATGGAGTTTGTAAACAATTGATGCAGTTTTTCTCCCCCTTTAATGATTGATAGAATTCACCAGTATAGCTATCTGGTGTTGGAGTTTTCTTCGTTGGGATGGTTTTTAAACTACAAATTTAGTTTCTTTAGTATTCTGTAGGATTGTTGAGTTTACAAATTTGCTTTTGATAGTTTTTTTGTGGGGATTGTTTTTTGTAGTTTTGGTAGTTTGTATCTTGCAGAGGATATATCATCATCTAGGTTGATACATTTATGGACAGAAAATTGTTCATAATCATTTATTTTTAATGTTTGATGTTGTGTAATGATGTCCCTTTTCTCCTTGATTTTGGAAAATTTTGTGTCTTATTTCCTGTTTAGTTTGTTTATTCTGGCTAACAGTTTGACAATTTTATTGGTTTTTTTGCACAATACTTGTTTTTTTGTTTTTCTTGGTGGTGTTGGGGATTGAACCCAAGGGCCTTGTGCACGCAAGGCAAGCACTCTATCAACTGAGCTATATCTCCAGCCCCAGTATTTTCATTGATACTCTTTATTTTCTGTTTTCTATTTCATTGAATTCTGGTTTTGTTTTAGTATTTTTATTTGTTTATGTTGTTTAAATTGATCTTGTATATTGTTTCTTTAGGTAGAAGCTAGATAGTTTCCATTATACACTACTTTTATTTTTCCTAATACTTCTAGTTAATAAATAAGCAAAAGAAAATAAGAGACTTAAATTAGCTAAACAGTTTCTCCTTTGTACTGTTTTGCTTGATTTTATTAGGAATTCAGGTATGAAGAAATACTACATGTATGTACTACAAATCTGTCTCATTAACTTAAGGGGAGTAGGGAAAGATCCTGAATATTGAGAAATAATATGATTTTTCTGAACATAAGTGTCATCCTAACTCATCTTGGTAAATAATATTCAGGCAAATCTGAGAACTCCTGCCTGGATGATAAGGTAGGCTCCTTCCTGTGCTTTCAGTCTTCTTTTGCCATAAGAGAGCCATTTGTCCAGGGGGTAGAAGTGTCATCAGAAGACAGAGATAAGAGGAATTTCTAACTCATAATTCTTTGTTTTTTAATGTTAACTGTTGTGCTGGGAGTACAGAGTTGTGTTGTCTGAGTGTTTCATCAGAGATAGACTGTGGTAGAATGAAAGTCCTCAACAACCAACCCTCCAGGAATGGTTATTTTGAATGTTTTTAAAAATAGCCTTGTCATTGCAAACTGAGAAACTTATGCCAAAGCCTAATTCAGTTGACTTTATTCTCTGAGGCTACAGAACATAGTACTTTGAAGTATCTTAGTCCTTTGGTGTTCTAAACTGATCCAGAATAAAATGTAGACTCTCTAGAGCAGAATCAGCAAACTTTTTCTGTAAAAAGCCACATAATAAATATTTTGAATTTTGCAAGCCATAAATCTCTGTCACAACTACACAGCTCTTTAGGTGTATTGGAAAAGTAGCTATAGACAACAAGTAAAGAAATAGCTATGGCTGTATTCCAATAAAATTTATTTATAAATAAATAACTGGCCACATGACCTTTGGACCATAGCTTGCCAACATTGATCTAGAGCAGTGGCTCTCCAGGTTTATTTGGGTTGCCCTTACCACTAGAGAATCTGATTTAGTGCTCCAGTTTGAAATGGAGAGCCGTGACTTTGGCATAACCTCTGCTCCCCCAGTACTGGGGATTGAACTGAGGAGCACTCTACCACTGAGCCCTTTTTATATTTCAGATAGGGTCTCACTAAATTGCAGAGGCTGGCTCCAACTTGCAACCATCCTCTTGTCTCAGCCTCCCTAGTTACTTGGATTGCAGGCATGTACTGCTGCACTAGACTTAGCATCACACTTACCCCTGGGTGCAATGGTGCACACCAATAATCCCCGTAATTCAGTCACCAAGAGGTTGAGGCTGGAGGATCACAAGCCAACCCCAGTAACTTAATGAGACCTGCCAGGTTTTTGTTCTCGCGACTAAAATGCTCAGGGGTCACTCCAGTCAAACTGGGCTAACTGGGCTGCACAAAATAACCGCACAAGAGACACAAATACCTTTTTCTTTGGGGTTGCTGTGATGGCTCCTCGGACCTTAAGGGTCCACAGAAAGAGAGAGCAAGAGCATGCGCTGACCCCTTTTATTGAGGGAAGCTATTCAAATGAAGCAAGGGGTCAGGTTTCAGGGGGCTGAGTATCTTTACTGTCAGCAGGTTGACTGACACCTGGGTAGGCCACACCCAAGGGCACAGTAAGAGAAGGGGACATACACAAGGCACTTCCATGGAAGATTCTATCCTAAACAGGGCAAGGAGTTATATTACAAAGGAACAGGTGAGCATAGCTTCACCCATGGGGCTGTAGCAAGACACACCCATGCACAAGACACATCCATGCACGAGACACCGCCCACATTTCTGTGACTGAGCACCTCAGCACCCAGCCAGGGAATGTGACTCAGTCACGTGTAAGGTTGGTCTCCCACAGAGACCTATCTCAAAAAGGTCTGGGGATGTGGTTTATTGGTTAGGCATTCCTGGGTTCAATTCCTGGTACCACACACAAAAAGCAAACAAACAAAAAACACCCACACAGGAATGAAAAAGTCTGCTCTTGTAGAGGTGAGCAAGTGGACTTTAAGCGATAGTAGTAAGTGAAGATTTGAATCTGTGTTCTTTTGGCAATAACCTGGCAATAATATGTTCTCTATTGTCAAATAAGAGCAAATCCTTAATCATATGAAAGGTAGAGAACTAATCCTATGGATTAGAACTCTAATATTCTTCTCTTTACTGCTAGGAATAATATATGATATGCCTCATTCTTTCATTTACATTACATTTAGGAAACTTTCTTCATCTTGGAAAACTAGAAACAGTTGAAATTGCGTTCATTCTTCAAGGCTAAATAATTATCTGGTATTCCACTGTATGCAAACACTGTTGTAGATCCTGGAGTTATGTCAGGGAACAAAACATGCTTATTCTCATGTATTCTTATCTCCTGATCCTCACTGAAAGCTGAATATACACCTCTGGTAGTGGTTTACCCCTTCCCTTGGTGCATTATAACTTTCTCAGGGTGGGAAGTCTTAGTCAATTTCATATCCTCTTAGTGCTTGGTACTTGGTAAGGCCCAGTAAAATTTAATTTCCTATGAGACCAGTCATATAATAAAATCACTCTTAGGAGGTCTACAACAACACTAATAGTAACATAATACCACATATTTAAGTTCAGGTTTTTAGTCTTCATATTAAAAAATGTGAAAAACAGATCAAACCAATATTCATACATATCTTATTTAAAACTTTCAACACGTAGTCAATATTGAAAAATTCATTACTTTACTTTTCTTATACAGAATCCTAAAATTAGTGCTCATCATACAATTTCACATTGTAGACACATTTAAAGTGCTCAGTCACATATCTAATGGCTGTCATACTGACAAGCGTAGGTCTGTCTATAGGTTAAAATGGTAAGAACATTTGGAGGACTCTGTGTTCCATTCCCTGCCACCATAATACACCCACACTTTCTTTACTTTCAGGTGTACTTCCTTACAATATATGAATATATTTTTAGAATCTTTTGAAAAATAAAAATTTTAGGAATGAGTTGGTCATCTGCTTTTTCATTTTCTCTTTTTTATTAGTAAAAAATTTTCAAATGCATTACCACTGAGCCATACCCCCACTCTCTATTTTTTCATTTTCTAAAGTAGAATTCTGTAGTGTAAATGAGTATTTGTGTACTGAAGAATTTTTAGTATCCTAAAGTATTAAAGGGTGAAAATATAGTGAAAGCAGTGAAATCGGTCAGGAAAATAAAGTATGAGCCAGCTGATAAATATTTAAACTAAGGAAGTGATTGAAGAAGAGGTAAACTTGAGACAAGAGTGTTGGGAGAAGAGAATGGGGGGAAATAGTCTTGAACAAATGGTGTCAGGATAGCTGGTTGACCAAATATAAAAATAATGAATTTGAACCTATCTCATACCAAAAACAAAACTTAAAATGAATTATAGACCTACATAAAGTAAAGCTTTAAAACACAGGAATAGATCTTCTTGACCTTAGATTAGGTAATGGGTATTGACTAATAACCACTCAGCAACTTAGTGAAATCCTGTCTCAAAATAAAAAGGTTGTAGTTGTAATTCAGTGGTGGGGTGACCCTGGATTTGACCCTTGGTGTTTAAAAAATAAAAAGTTAGATTCCCATTTCTTCTTGGGGAGGATGTATGTGTACATGCTGGGGATTGACCTTGAGCATACTAGGCTCTGTTGCTGTACTGTATCCCAACAAAGATCCCCCTTTACACCTACTAGGATTGCGATAAGCATAAGAATAGACAATAGCAAGTGTTGACAAGGATGTGGATAATTTAGAACTTTTGTAGATTCTAGGTAGGATTGTAAAATGATGTAGCCACTATAGAAAACATTTCCTTAAAAGTTAACCAAAGCCAAGTGTGGTGACTCATGCCTGTAATCCCAGTGGCTTGGGAAGCTGAGGAGGATCACATGTTCAAAGCCCAGCAACTTAGTGAGGCGCTAAGAACTCAGCAAGACCCTGTCTCTAGGAAAAATATTTTAAAAAGGGCTGGGGATGTGGCTCAGTGGTTAAACGCCCCTGGGATTCAATCCTTGATACCAAAAAAAAGGTTAATCATAGAATTACCAAGTGTGTGACCCAACAGTTTCACTCCTAGGTCTGTACTGAAGAGCTGTGAAACAAAATGTTCACACCACACATTATACCCAGATATTCATAGCAACATTATTCAAAATAGCCAGATAGTGGAAACAACATTAATATCTACTAGCTGATGAATAACAGACAAAATATAGCTATATGATCAAACATTTTTAAACAATAAAAATGAAGTACTGATAACATTTTTAGAAATTTGTAACTGTCAAAAGAAGTACATTTGTATTTTTGTTAGATATTGTGGAATTGCCCCCCTAAAGAGTGAAGCAGGTTGCATGCACGTTAGCAGTGTGTACCTAGTGTTGATATTGAGACCTGATAGTGACTGTTTATTATAAAGATTGACCTCCAGAATTAAAAACCAGCATCTTTTATGTATATCTGTGCAAAAGTACAAAATAAAAATAAGCAAACAAAGCTCAACATTATATAAATACTTAATTAGGCAATAAGATTAGAAAATCCATTGGTGTACTATATCCTATTAATAAATCTCAAGTTCTGTGACTATCTCCAAGGTCCTGAAAACCGTTTTCTAATGTTATTTTTTGTTAAAGTTCACCAAGAAAATCTGACTTTATACATGTGCTGTTGAAAAAGAGGAGTTATCTTAATAGCACTTCTAAACTATTATGATATATAGTCGTCTTTAATTTTATGCCAAAAACATGATAAGTGGTAGTTTCTCAAGGATAGTTGTCATGTGCAGTCTTTAAATCTATATCAGTGAACTTTTTATACTGTTATGTGAATATCCACTGGCTTATTATACCCTGAATCAGTATTTTATCTATGCATAATTTAATAAAAACTTGCTTGGTATTTTGAAAATGCTGGTTTCCAGAGTCAAGGAATATCTTTCAAATGATAAGACATTTATCATACAATATATTTTTAAAACCACATAGTTAATACCACCACCAAACCTATAAGAAAGGTCTTTTAAATGTTGAAAAACTATTGTAAACTTATGGTGATAGGTAAATTTTTCCAAATTTAAAATTTTTATTTTAAAAATAAATTTTTGGGCTGGGGTTGTAGCTCAGTGGTAGAGTGCTTGTCAGGCACATGTGAGGCACTGGGTTTGGTCCTCAGCACCACATAAAAATAAGTAAATAAAATAAAATTTTAAATTTTTTTTATTTTTTAGTTGTAGATGGACACAAAATCTTTATTTACTTTTGTGTGGTGCTGAGGATTGAACCCAGAACCTCATACATGCAAGATGGGCACTCTTCCACTTGAGCTACAGCCTCAGCCCAAACAAAATAAATTTTTAAAAAATAAATTTTCATTGCTGGCAGCAAGTACCATTAGTTGTTTTCTTTTGAAGCAGCATGTATTTATTCATTTTCGAGAAAAATGTCCCAAATATTTAGGCCTGAATAACTGTACATTCCTTCAAGTAAAAATGGTGAAAAAATGTGTCTGGTGTCCACCTCCCTCTATTATATGCACAGCTGGTTGAATTTGAATTCACAGTAGTACTTGGGTATAAGGTCAAAGTGTTTTATGTACACTTCTCATTTCTATACATAGATTATTGGAAAGATGTATACTTAAGGTTGAGATGTAGTAAAACTGAGACTTTTTACTGCTTCAAAACATTCTGAAGAATAACTGAATTTTCCTTTTAAATTATGACTTTGTGGCAGTGACCATTAGGTTTGGTGTCATTGTCCTGAATTTGTGTCTCCCGAAGAGAAATCTCATTCCCTTTAGCCATCACTCTCAAGTTTTTTCCTTCCCTCTTGGCTCTAGACAACAGCTAATCTAATTTCTGTCACTGTTGATTTGCCTGTTTCTGAACATTTCATATAAATGGAATAATACATATATGGACTTTTGTGACAGGTTTCTTAACTGATAATGTCTTCAGGGTTCATCTATGCTGTAGCATTTGTCAGCACTTCATTCCTTTTCAATGCCAAATGATTTTCCATTGTATAACTATACCACATTTTACTTATCCATTCTTTAGTTGAATGGACATTGGCTTATTTTCTACTTTATGACTGTTATGGTTGATGCCACTGTTAATATTTATGTGTAAGTCTTTGGATATGTTTTTGTTTTTCTTGGGCATATACCTAGAAGTAAAATCAATGGTGTTTGTTCTTTTTTTAGGGAGAGGTTGTTTTGTTTTGTTTTGTTTTTGTGTTTTCTTTTGCTACTTTAGTAGGCTTTGGGGTGGAAAGGAAGATCTTGACCTACCCTTTTCATAGTGAACATGGTTTCCTTTGTTGTGAACTGGACTGCTTAGGAAGGGAGTTGTTATTTTTTATCGTTAGGGTGTTTTGTATTATAGAACATAGGAATATAGTACAACTTTATACAAATATATGTATTTCTCTGTTTTTAAAAAAATATTTATTTTGTAGTTGTAGTTGGACACAATACCTTTATTTTATTTATTTTTATGTGGTGCTAAGGATCAAACCCAGGGCCTTGCACATGCTAAGCCACAACCCCAGCCCCCAAAACATGTATTTCTTTAGACTACTCGGAGTACTTTATTCTAGGGAATGGTTTTGGTTTCCTTGAGATTCTGTAATTTTTAAACAAGTTGGAAATATTTTTAATTTTTTTCTCAATTGGGCTATCCCTTAGTCATTGTGGTAAAGATTTTTAGCTCTGTCAGAAGTTTATAGTATATAATTTACTTTAGCTAAAAATATATGTAAAAATGCTTGTTTGACATAACTAATGTGTAATTCATACAGCTAATATATACAGTGTGTTCGTAACTTTATTACTTCTATAAAGATTTACTTACTCAAAGTTTTAGAATAATTGAAGTCGAACTAATATTTGATTTTCAAGTCTACTTTTTATATTGAATTACAAATGGTGTTGTATGCTAGTTTAGTGTGTCATTTTCTAAATTAGTTGCCATTGTTTGTGATGATCGACACTAGGTACTGCCAGTACCCTCAGGCCCTCTTCTCATAATCAGAAATCAAGACTTCAGTGTTCAGAATTTTTAAATTATTGTAGTTTTTAACATTTATGTAATTGAAATTTTTTAATATTATTATGTTTAGTATTTATTAGAGAATGTATTCTTATAATAAGAGTCTGTAGTTCTAATACACAATCATATAAGCAAAGTATAGACCACAGAATGACTATTTTTGTGTAATTTTTTAGATTATAGCATATACCTTAATGAGCAATTATTTTTGTCTTTAGTAGCAATAATTTACGGTAATTACTACTTTAGGCTCCTGGATTTGGATTTGGGATTGCAATATCTGGTGGAAGAGATAATCCTCATTTTCAGAGTGGAGAAACCTCAATAGTGATTTCAGATGTATTGAAAGGAGGACCAGCTGAAGGACAGCTACAGTAAGTGCTTTTCTTCTTTCAGGCGCCTGTGTGACAAGCTCTTTCCTGTCCTGTCACTGTCCTGCTTTTCTAATGATTTTGCTAACTCAATTTAGGTAAACTTTAGCTTTCAGGAGCCTCTCACCCCAAGTTTTGCCCTTTTTGTATGATAAAGAGGGTAGCAAGACAAGGAGAATAAAAAAAATACAGTTAAAAATGGGATTATAATCAGAAGGATAATAAGAATTGTAAAAGGAGAAAGAATGAACTTTTTTTCTTTTTGATGGTACTGGAGGTCAAACTCGGATCTCAGTGGATGCTAGGCACAAGCTCTGTCGCTGAGGTATATCTTCAGCCCAAGAATTTACCTTTTAAAAAGGGAATGATTTTTTTTTTTTCCTAGCTAGATGAGATAATTTAGTATCACCTAATACTGTAATTGAACTGCCAATAATTGTTTCCTCTATTGTGCTACCTGATTTGTCCTTTGGGGAAATACTGTGTTAATAGTTACAAAAATGGCCTGGGGTTGGTTACTTGCTGAACATTTTTGTGAAAGTTCATCAAGCAAAAAGTTTGACATTATATATCATCACTTTGAAGACAGATAGATTGTCCATAATTAGAAGAATTTTTTTTTTTTTTTTTTTTTTTTAAAGAAACTTCTTCATAAACTTAACTGTAGAGTTTTCTCTAACATGTTGTTTGGTGCCTTTTTCCCCCGTAGGGAAAATGACCGAGTTGCAATGGTTAATGGAGTTTCAATGGACAATGTTGAACATGCTTTTGCTGTTCAGCAACTCAGGAAGAGTGGGAAAAATGCAAAAATTGTAAGTATCTTTTTAGTTCATTAGAAGTATACCATCTGCTGTTGATACTTCTCTGGTGTTTGAATTTGTCTTTCCCTTTAGGAAAATGAAAACTGAAACAAAAGTTCCAGAGTTAGTTGTTCAAAGTAAGAGTGCTGCTTCTAATATTTCTGTATATTTGTTCAAAGTTTAGATGTTGGGATTTTTATTTTTTCAATTACAAAAGGAAAAGAAGTAATCAAGTGGTCTTTATGGTTTAATATTATTTCCTTCTCTCTTAAGTATTTTGGTTAGATTGAATTTTGGCAAATAATTTAAAATATGTGGCCCTGTTTTCTTGTAATATTTGTTTACTTGGAAATATTTGTTTACTTATATTGTTTCTTTAATCTACCTCATCAGCTTGTTGCTGTGACTGAGTTTGAGGAGAAAGTCTCATATTTTCTTTGTAGAGTTGTTCAGGGTATATTTCATTTTACTGCTTTTTATATGGCTAGAATCTTTATTATAGTTCATATTTCTCTGAAAATTCTACTTTTTTAAAGGGTAAAGTTCAGTTCTCTCTCAATAACCTGCCTCAGATCACAGTTAAAACTTGGGAAATGTGGCATAAAACAGATTTGTTGTAGAAGTCTTATGATATTGATATCGAGGAGCACATGAGCTTCTTCACCCACTTTTTTCCTCACCTGACTTAACCCCATCTGTCTTCTGAAGGACTGATTAAGGCACCCCTTGAAGCCTGAATTTGGGTATACAAGAGCAGGATGCAGAGGCTAGGTGGTCTGTCCTGTTTGGTCCTTTGAGAACCTTTCTACCTTCCAGTAAGCACTCAGAACCACAGTGGACCCAGTAGACAGGCCTGAAGGGATGCATGCATTGCGTTTTGACCTCTGGGAACTATCATGAAAGCCAGAAGCGGTGTTCTCCAAGACTGTACCCAACAGTTGCTAGGCCCTCTTGCCCTGTGCAGGCTGCCATGCTACATAGTGTTATCTTCACACCAATGTCATTGCTGGGAGATGAGCATTTTTCTCATATTGCAGTAGAGCCAATATTTAGGTATTGCTTTGTTCCAGATAACAGACACCTTCTATTTTGATGTTTTCACAGTCTCATTATAATTATTTTTTATAATCATAACATTTGAAAATTATAGTTAATATACAGATTGCCTAGTGGATGGCAAAAATTTTAAAACAATTTTTATAAGATAAGATTTCAGTGTTTACACAAGTAAATTGCTTATTTTTATAATGACCTATTTCATTGTTTTTATAAGCTTTTTTGTCAAATAAGCTTTAGATTTCCCTTTTGCATTTGAGGAGGTGAGTTTCACACATCCTCCTAACTTTAAGCCTTCCATTCCTCTGTAATGTTGAGCTGTTTTGTGTTTTCCATGCAAAATATTTACTGTACATAACTTTACACTGATAGTGTATCTAAGAAAGTTCTAATCCTGTACTTCTACTGTTCACCATAAAATGATTTTATAAGAAGGTCTTTACCAAGAATGTTTTTGAAATTACACATATTGGGCCCAGCATGTAAGGAAAAGGATTTGGGCAGCTCAAAGCTTTACCAGTTGGACAGAAGGAACTTGGGAGGCTTGGCCATGTATTTTTTTCTCTTATGGGGAAAGGATGTTGAGGGCTCTGGTGGTAAAGTATTCTTAATCAGGAAAGAATATTTGTTTATTTCCATATTTGAACAACTTGAATCATGTCATTAATTTATATTGTCTTTCATCTCCACATGACACTTAGAATAAAACCCCCAGTGCCTTAGTATATATTCTTTCATCTGAAGCTTTTTTTTCCCTAACTTTATCCTTAGTCATAACTAGATCATCAAAAACCTCAAGGTCATATTATATACATGTGTGTGAGTGTGTGTGTGTGTATATATAATTATTTAGATTTCTTGATTTTTAGCTATTTACCCTGAACATTATAATTATTAGTAGTATTTTTCAGATAGGTCACTTGGCATATTTTTAAGGTGAGAACCTTGGGTAAATTTTTTTTATTTCCCTATTATATTTTATATAATACAGTATATAACATGATCTCCCCATATCCAAATAACCATCTCCCCTTCTCTGTTTCCCAACCTGTTGATCTATGTGGTCTTTCATTGTGGCCATGATCTGTCTAGATGATTGTTTTTCCATAGACTAAAAGGCCTTTGGGCAGTAGGCTCAGTAAATTAAATTAAATTTAATTAAAATGTTAGAAGAAGCTAGAAATAGATTTATCATTTATACCGCAGTGAGCATATAAAAATTTCACTGAAAGTTTGAACATACTGAGAAAGCATTGTGGAACAAATAAAGATGCAAAAAACACTTTGCTAATGATAACCTCTGTGAACCCTCCACATGGCTGTGCAGCATTTCACATACAGTATGCATATACTTATCCAAACCACTTACTGATGGGCAATTCAGTATCCAGTTTCCGTAAGTATTAAAAAATAATAATAATATTGTGGTGAAGGTTGTCACTTCCTACTTACTTGTTTAGTTAGTTTTTGGTAATAAGTTCCTTAGAAATAAGAGTTTTTGGAGCTAGAAGACATAAATGACTTATATGTATTGCACTTCAGAAAATCAGTAGGACAGTGAGAGTTCAGTACTTTTTGAATCTTTTCCAAACTGATAAACTAAATACAATTATTTTTAAAAAATACTTATAATCACTAGTGGGGTTGATTCTCTCATAGTGTGTTCACTACCTTTTATGTTTCTTTTTCCTGTTCACAGCCCTTGCAGTTATCTGAGAGTAGAAGTGTTTTATGTGTTAAGATTATTAGCCTTCTGTCATGTACACTAATACATTGTTTTCCCATTTGGCATTTGTGAGTATAAGTTATTATATATAACTTATATGTACTTCATATACTGTTTTTTTGTTTGTTTTTATATAATTCTGTTTCAACATGGAAACATTTGATTTTATGTTGTCAGTCTGTCAGACTTGTACTTTACTGGCTCTTCTTTTAGTGCCTTGCTCACAAAGGCCATAGCAGAATTTTTAAAAGCCTCTGTTGATAATTTTATTCTCATACATACATGATTTTATTTTGTTTTATTTTATATTTGAACGTGTAATTTAGTTAACTATTTGGAAGTAGGCATTTTTCCCCAAAAACATTTGTTCCAAAATTTTCATAGTTAAACCTTAAGCAGGTTGTCAAACCTGCTCTGAATATCATTCAAGTGAAATTATAGTGGTTAACCATAATATAAATGAAGAATCATAACAGAACTGGATATTTTTCAGTAACTTAAGTACCTACTAGGTTCAGATATTTTGTTATATGTACAATTGAATAAATGGCAAGGAACTTGAATCTGGTAGGTTAGATGGGTATACACACTAACTGTAATGCCCTATAACATGATATTGAGAGTCATTGAGATATAGTAGAGTTCCAAAGAGGTGCTTCTAGTAATTCTGGCCTGGAAGTTGATGACTTTGTTTTTATTTATATTTTACTAGGGAGGAATTGAAGATTAAGGCATAAACATAGAGTATTACTCCCAGTGCAGTATGTTGGAGATTGAAGTAGATATGAGACTTAAAAGCAGGGAATCAGTCAGGGATGCTTTCAGTAATTGTTACCTGAGAAGGACCTACCAGTATAGGTATACTGAGAGGGGAAGATTAGCCTTCTGTCAGTTCATAACAGAACATTGATTGTTCTTTCCACATGCTGGCCTCTTGTTGCTTCTTTTTCTTCAGTAGCAAAGTTTGTGTTTTTTGTTTTTTCAGAAAGGCCCGCTCTAATCTCTCTTTTAGTAGGAAGCAATGGTAATTTTTTTTTCAGAGTTTAGAATTTTTAATTTGTTTTGAAGTCACTGAAGCAAAATCATAAAACATTTTACTTTCCTTTATAATCCCCACTAAAAAAAATTGTAGAAAAAAATAGTTTTGTACGTGGGATGAAGCAATATTGATTCAAAACTTACAGATAAAGGTTAGCTCTATCACTCTTCTTTAATATTTAATCAAAACCAATAGGCTGTCTCCTTTGAAATATTATCTATACTGATTTCCAGGTAAACCACAAGACTGTATACTGTCTTGGAATGTCCTCAGGAGGCTCTTTCATTGAATAGTTAATAGAGTAAGAACCCTCAAGTCCTTGGAAGCAAAAAGTATTTAGTGTAGATCACCCTTTCAAACAAATTGGCTTGTGAAGAGAAGAGATTAGATACAACTTGAAGGTAAGTAGTAAGATAGAAACACAGAAGGTTAATTGGGAGATTAGTGAACTGAGGACAGATTTGAAGTAGATAGGGAGAGATTGAAGTTGCAAATAACTTGGAGAATGGTAACTGATGAAGGAAGATCTTGGAAGTGGGTAGGAACAGGAATGGAGCTCAAATGGAATGGTTTTCTTCATACCCATAGAAGATCCCCCTTGGTCTTTGGGATTAGAAACCAGAAGTTCAAAAAAGAGGCGGGGGGCAAGAGAGAGAGATCGAAAGTACTTAGAAGTGGAAGGGGAACAAAATAGCACTGATCTCTAGAAGCAGACTGAGAGACTAGGACCTTGGAGAACAACTTTGGTAAAATACCTGTGCCTCTCCATTGAGAGGCAGCAAGATGTAGATGAAAGAATTGGGGAATAAGAGAAAAATTTCTGTGAAGTAAAATGAACTTATAGAGGACCTAATCAGAAAAATGTAGAAATGCAGCCATCCAAAGTAAATTTAATACTGTACTCATTCTTATTAGCAGATGATTGAGGGGTGAGTAGAAAGTCATTTACATATGGCAGCATGGAGTCTGATGCAAACTTGGGAGGAAGGAAAATGAAGCCAGGAGAGAATTGATGGACTGAAAGAATAGACGAGGATGGAAGAACTAGAAATAAGGTAGACAGTGAAAGTTTCAGTAGATGAAGTTGTGTGGAGTAGAAGTAAAGCGTTACCCAAGAAGCTCTCAGATATCTCTGAAGTGACCCAATATATACCTGTGTGAGAAATCAAGTGTAGTCCAAGGATTATAGGGCCACTCAATCAGACATTAATATGTATAGATCTTGAACTTAGAGTGAAAGAAATAAATGACAGGGAACACAGAGTGTTGAGAAAAGGATGCCAGAAGACCGACCTTGCACCTATGCCAGAGGGTATAAATTGGAGCAATATGGAAATGGAAGGCAGTTGGTGTTGGTGGAGTATAGCCTATTTAATAGCTCCAGCATACTAAGTGGAATGTTAGTGTGTGATAAATAAATTTCTCTCTTAGAAGTCTGGCTGGGCAGTTGTGCAACTGGATATTGATGCATTCTAAAAATATAATGAAGGAAGCAATTGGGCTTATAAGGTTGCTCTGGTGTTTTGGTAACATCTACAGTATATTTGATGACATTACAGTGCCTATTCTTTGTTCCAGCCACCAACAATCATTAACTTCCCTGTAAGCTTTCTGGATAAAGTAAATAAGGACTTAGTAGACCCACTGAGAAAAGAGCAGCCATTATAGAAATATATTATTTTGTAATTTTGTGTTTTATCTCTCTCATTCATATTTAAATTAATATGAGACAAGAGAAATGTATTGTTCTCTCTCTTAGGAACTGAAATTATATGGATGAAAATCAAGCAGTTTATCTAATAAATGTCTCTCTCTCTCTCTCTCTCTCTCTCTCTCTGTTTAATGTAGACAATTCGAAGGAAAAAGAAAGTTCAAATACCAGTAAGTCGTCCTGATCCTGAACCAGTATCTGATAATGATGAAGACAGTTATGATGAGGAAGTACATGATCCAAGAAGTGGCCATGGTGGTCTGGTTAACAGAAGGAGTGAGAAGAGTTGGGCAAGGGATAGAAGTGCAAGTAGAGAGCGGAGCTTGTCTCCACGATCAGATAGGCGATCAGTGGCCTCCAGTCAGCCTGCCAAACCCACCAAAGTCACATTGGTGAAATCCCGAAAAAATGAAGGTATTCCCTACCAACTCTTGCATTACTACTTTCACATAAAAATATTAAGGGTATTTTTAATAAGTACAGTTGTGATATTTTCATGTCTTTTGCTTTGTGGTTCTATTTCTGTTTTATATTTGTGTCCTGTTATAAGTGAAATTCTATTATGGCAGGCTTTAGGGATTGTTCATTTTCTCTTAAATCATTTTGTTGGAACTGTTTGCACTTCAAATAAATTGTCTACTAGTTGGATTTTAGATTTGTTATTTGACAAGAACAGCCATTTATATATTATGCCAACAAGAAATGTTACAACATCATCATATTGAAATTCAGTGATTTTCTTAGCTGTAGGGATCAGTCATATTATTACCATGGGGTGGGGATATCTTGGGACTTTTTTGGAAGGGTTGGTTAGAGAGGATGCTGTTTTTAAAAGGAGAGATTGAAAGAAGGAACCTCTTATAGGTCATTTCTTCATAATGCAGGACTTTTAAAAACATTTTTGAAACTGAAGCCTAACTGCTTTACCTTACCCCTCATCAACTTTACTTTTTTTTTTTTCTTCATTCTTAATTTGTTGGAAACTCTATTTATTTATTTATCTATTTTTCAAATTTTTAAAAGATGAAACTGCTTATTCAATTACTTTTTTTTTTTTTAATATTCTGTAGGATTCTCCCCTCTTCTTCACTTAATATGATTTCTTCAGCCACCTCAATTACTCTCATTGCCTCAGCTCACTGCTAATAATGGCTTCACTAATTTTTCCAGCCCACATTTGTGTGTTTCTATGTTATTTGTTAGGATGTTCCATGTAGAACATCTAAGTAAATTTACTTACTTAAATTTACAACTCCTTTTAAAGTTTTTATTGTATCTTTAAAGTTGTTGATTGAATATTTTCATGTGAACCTGGTTTCTCAAGCCAGTCACATATAACATGGTAGATTTCTGTTTTAGTCAACTTTTGCATTGCTGTGAACAAAATACCCAAGAATAACTTAGAGGAGGAAAACTTTTTTTGAGGCTCACGGTTTCAGTCCATAGATGACTGATTCCATTTATTTGAGCCCAAAGAAATGGGGAGAGTCATTGTAGGAAAGCTGCTTAGCTCATAGTAGGGGTCTGGAAGCAGAGGTGGGGGTGGAAAGGGCGGGCCATAGGGAGATGTGTCCTTCTAGGGCATGTCAGTAGTCCTCCACCTCCTTCAGCCATGCCCTACCAGTCTACAGTCACTACCTAGTCAGTTCATTCAAACTAGGATGGGCTGATAGATTACAGCTCTTACATTTCAATCATTTCTCCTCTGAATATTCCTGCATAAACATGAGCTTTTGTGAAACACCTCATATCCAAACCATAACCTATGCATTATGAATATATTCTAACTTCCTAAATGCTACTCTTTTCTGTTCTACTTTTGTCTGTCTTTACTGCCATTGCCCTTTTCCAGGCCACCACTGTCTCTTTAGTGGTTTTGTTTATTCTCATGACTATGCCCTGGATCTCTTTCAGTGGGTTCTGTAGATTGTTTTGTGATGTTTCTGTCTTATTCTTTTGACTCTTTGTTATTTTTCAGTTTCAGTTATACTCGACCTAGGATTTATACACACACACACACACACACACACACACACACACACACACATATATACACACGCCAGGTTTTTTTCCTTCATACTTTATGATGCATTTGTTTTTAACTGTTCTATCAACAGCCCCAATTCCCTGTACACAAAAACAGCCTTCATATTTAGTTTTAGTATTTCTTTGGCAAAGTTTTAGTATTTCTTTCTTGAAGAGACCATCTCTGCCCTCCGTCCCCCCACTTAATGCAAGAACCTACATTTATTTCTACTATTTGAGCTCTTTATAGCACTTTTAATTGCTGTGGTAACTTGTTTTTCTCCACTGGCTGTATCGTTGCCACAGGACTGGGAATGTCTCTCATATGCTGTTTTATTTATAGTGCCTGAAACATAGTTATTGAATTTATATCCAATGAAATACTTGGGTTAACTGATAATATCTAGGGGATATTTTGGGATCACGTATAATAATGGTGATTTGTAAGTTTTAATCTTGAAGAACAGTCTTCTAATCAGTGCTATATTTTGTAATTTAATGACCATTTCCAGAGCACAGTTCCTTGCCTAATTCCCTAAAAAGTCATTTTCTTTTTTCACCTTGGTTCTTTTCCTGCTTGTGAGCACTCTTAGTGTATTTATCTTATGTTAAATTGTAGCTGATGGTACTTTTAGATGCTTGAGTAACAAGCCTGCTAATTTTATTTCAGAATAAAAACAATTTTCTGTTTTCCATCTTAGTTTTCAAAATTTTGCTTCATGTGTGTTTGGGTTTTTGTGTATGTGTATTTGATTTTGTTTTTTAATGCAGTAACACTTAGAGTCCTTCTTTTTCTCCTTATAGAACCAAGGACATCTCTTTTCCTGTTGACACTACACTGATGGTTTTAGTTGTTAGTCTTATTCTTTAAAAAATACATTTTATAAAGCTTTTTTAAGAACCAGAAAGTTTTCTGGTCTCTTCCTGGTAACTTTCTCACCAGCAGACACAATGTTGCCTCACTCTGGGATACTTTGTTGGGTATATAAAGGGGAAGTCTAGCATTTTAACTCCTGTTCACACTTGCCAGGCTGGTTGTGAACAGTTGTATTAATATATAGTAGCATAAGCTAATGTTCTGAGTAAAATTCTGTTTTTGCAGTGATTATTATTATCCTGATATTTTAAACTCTACTTATGTGTTTTAATATTTTACACTAAAGACATTTAAATATATTATTCCAGAATACGGTCTTCGATTGGCCAGCCATATATTTGTAAAGGAAATTTCACAAGATAGTTTGGCAGCAAGAGATGGCAATATTCAAGAAGGTGATGTTGTATTGAAGGTATAGTCATATTCTTATATTTTAATGAACCAAACTAAAAAACAGATCCTAGATTACCCATCCTTTACTCCTGTTTGAATTAATTTAGCCAAAGAAAATTAAAAATCTGTGTTTGGGGAGAGTGACCCAGATTGCCCCTGTCCATTCTTACATGTCAGTAATAATATTTTAGCTATGGAGAGAATAAAGTTTGTTAATGTATATCATTCATCAGCAGGAGGTACTTGGTAGATAGAGATGTCTGTTCAGTTATACATTGAGTGGTTTTGATAATTTCTCCAGATATTGAAATGTTTAGTTGTTTGTTTATAAGTTAGGATGGGACAGACTTTGGGAAGGGGTTAGGGAATACTAATTTGAGTTTATCCAACAGAACAACAGAGTAATAAATTAAATTTTTATCATTTCAGAAGGTGGAATAATTTGATGATTTAGAAAAATATAAGGGGAATATTTTGGTTCTTATAACTAGTCAATGAGTAGTTTGGATATTTCTGTTTATAACAGAATGAACATTTGTACTTTTGTTATTTACTTCTGTAGTATCTTTTCTCTTGCAGATAAATGGTACTGTGACAGAAAATATGTCATTGACAGATGCAAAGACATTGATAGAAAGGTCTAAAGGCAAGTTAAAAATGGTAGTTCAAAGAGATGAACGGGCCACTCTATTGAATGTCCCTGATCTTTCTGACAGTATTCATTCTGCTAATGCATCTGAAAGAGATGGTGAGTATAGTTCTGTTTGGAGGGTCCCAAATGACTTTTTATTAAACTACTGGAAAGACTTGACATATTTGAGTGATATGTTAATTTTCTACAAACCAGATACCTTCAGAATTTAAATATTACATCTCCATATAGGTTTTTTTTTTTTCTCTGTAAGCAGCTCATCAGTGTTGATCTAATCATTAACTGATGAAATTAGTGTCATTTTGTACAAAATTATGCTTACCTTATTTCCAATATCACTGGAGTGTCTTAATACTTGACTGTACATCATTTCATGGAAAATTAAATAATACCCTTTTATTTAACAGACATTTCAGAAATTCAGTCACTAGCATCAGATCATTCCGGTCGCTCACATGACAGGCATCCTCGACGCAGCCGGTCTCGATCTCCTGACCAACGATCAGAGCCCTCTGATCATTCCAGACACTCTCCACAGCAGCCCAGTAATGGCAGGTAATAACACTCTATTGTTTAAAATAAAATGATTATGTTTTCTTCATACATGCATCTATAATACGCAGTAAAATGAGAAGATAGATTTTCTTTTGATTATTTAATATTAGGTCTGTTTTTCATCCTCAGTTTAGACATTTTTTATCTAAAAGAACAGATGGAAACTATACTTTCTTTTAAAGGGCCAAATAATAAATATTTTAGGCATGCCAGCTGTACAGTATCTATTCTGTGTTTGTATCACAAAAGCAACTATAGACAGTATGTAAATGAATGGGTGCATGGCTATGTCCCAATATTTTATTTATTTATTTAAAACAATGGCCCACAGATGCAGTTTGCCAACCTATTTACTTTAGAAGATGCTAGCAAGCTTCAGAAATCTACTCCTTGGTAAGGTTAGCCATGGAAAAAACTTTTAATAGATTATTCTAGACTTTGTTTTTCCTTTTAAAAATACTTTGCCTGGTATTCAGTGGGTCTGGTATGTGATTTGTGTGACATATCTGAGTTTATCTTAATTTGTGGTCACATATACATATGAAAGTCTGAATAAGATTATGATCTTTTGCTTAAGAAGAAATGCACATGTGCATACATATGCATCATTTTGCTACAATTTCTGGATATTCCCAGGGCTCTCTAGCCTGCCATTTGACCTATAATAGTAATCCATATGTAAATCTGGAGCAATTTAAAAATATGGACCCAGAGCCATAGAGACAGTTTTGGAGAAAAGGAGGCCTTTATACATTTGTTAGTAGGAATATAAATTGATACAACCTTTATGGAAAATAGTGTAGAGGTTCCCCCAAAATTAAAAATAGGCTGGGTATGATGTCACACACATCTAATTCCAGCTTCTCAGGAAGCTGAGACAGGAGGATTGCTAGTTCAAGGCCAGCTTTAGCCACTTAGCAAGACCCTGTCTCAGACTATAAAATAAAAAGTGCTGGGAGTATAGCTAAATGGTAGAGTGCCCCTGGGTTCAATCCCCAGTACTACCAAAACAAATAATTTAAAAAAAAAATGCAGTAATCCTACTTTTCAAGAAATAAAATCACTATCCTGAAGAGAGATCTGCACTCCCATGTTGGTTGCAGCATTATTCACAGTAGCCAAGATATGGAATCACTCTGTCCAGCAGTGGATAAATGAGTAAAAATAAGTGTGTATATATGCAATGGAATATTATTTGGTCTTAAAAAAGAAGGAAATTCTGCCATCTGTAACAACATCATAGATGAACTTAGAGGATGTGTTACTAAGTGAGATAAGCTAGACACAGGAAAAAAATGTTGCGTGATCTCACTTACATGTGGAATCTAAAAATGTTGAATGCAGAAATAGAGAGTAAAAGGTGTCAGGGAGAAATGGGAAGATGTTGGTCAAAGGGTATAAAGTTTTAGTTATAAGATGATGTAACTTGCGGAAACCTGATATATACAGTATGGTGGTATATACTTGAAATTTACTAAAAGTAGATCATAAGTGCTCATCATGAAAATAGGCAACTGAGAGGGGACAGATAATGTTAATTATCTTGATTGTGGTCATCATTTCATAATTATAGATATGTCAAAACAGCACATGTGGGCTGGGGTTGTAGCTCAGTGGTAAAGCACTTACCTTGCATGCATGAGGCCCTGGGTTCAATCCTCAGCACCACATAAAAATAAATAAATAAAGATATTGTGTCCCTCTACAACTAAAAAATATATATTAAAAAAAAAACAGCACGTATATACCTTAAATATATGTGGTCTTATTTTTCAGTTACAGCTCAATAAAGCTGGGAAGATAAACTCAGGTCCAGAACTGAAGATTCAGTGTATGATTAGATGTATAGTTTTGAAATTTGTCTGTATGGTAGTATTGTCTGAAGTCACAGAAGTCATTAAAATTGCTAAGAGGACCAATATGGAAAGAAGGCTAAGATTTGGACCATAGGAAGCATATTGCTTTAGGAAATTGAGGAGGCAGAGGAGAAGTAAATGGAGAGAGGAGCAGTATCTAGCCAGGAGAGAGCTTTTTAAAAAGTTATCACAAACCATAGTGATACAGTTGTTAAACTCTATATATTCACCAAGGTGTTTAACTTTCTACTAAAATAGAGCTAATAAGAGAAGAGGATAACAAGTAACACCTGTGGATGTCTTTGCTGTTATATTGTATTATATAGTTTTTAGATACTTGTGAAGCTGATTCTTTGTAAATTTCAAATTAATTTCAATTTTTAATCTGTTAATTATTTTAAACCACTGAAAGATAATGTATATCGATTCTAAAGATAATACATCAATTCTGAAAAACTACCTGATGCAGCAGGATTGCTATCAGGAAAGGGATTACTGCCACAACATATACACAGTGATATAACTAACACCTTTGATGATTCATGGGAGTAGCTATAATTTTAACACATTTCTCACACTTAGAAACCATGGTAATATCAAGCAGTTTGGGCATAATTTTGCCCTTTAAAAAAACTATTAATCAGGTGCTAAGGATGTGGCTCAGTGACAGAGCACTTGCCTAGCATTTGCGAGGCACTGGATTCAATCCTTAGCACCATATAAAAATAAATAAATACATTCTGTCCATCTACAACTACCAAAAAAATTTGTTTTAAAAATATTAATCAGAAGATCAAAAATTTGGCCGCTTTATTTGATATACACAAATTCCAAATCTCAGAAATTTCTTTTTGATACCTATTTTTTTAATTTTTTTTTCCTACACTCTTGGCATTTACAACCTTAACTTGAAAGTTGAAGGGGTATTATCTTCTGAAAATTAACTATCCTCATATTTTCTCAGTATGTTTTACTTCTTTTAGGAACCTTAAATATTTTCATGGGTGACACCAAAGCCTTTAAAAACATAATGTCCTGGGGCCTACTGTCAGTTCAAATGAGATAGAGAAGGAATGCTTTTCTTTAAGCTCCTGGTATCATCCTCCTTGTATTCTATCAAATTTGGGATCTACTGGTTAAAATGGTAGCATGTGAAAGAAAAGAGAGTACTTCAAAGGATAGCAAAAGTCTTCAAGTTCTTCTCAAATTATGGTAAAATGTAATTCCTAAAAATTGAGTAACCTGTCCAAAGGCAAAATACAGAATAGTATTACTGGTTATTTAAAGCACCCCAAAATTAATGTTAAAATTTAGAAACCATGGAATTTTAATTTAGAAAGTACCCTCGTTTTGAGAAACAATTCAAATACACTGTAAGAGTAAAATACTGGTATAATAAACATCATGTAACTTCCATGTAGTCTTTTATTTAGTTTTGTTTGTATAAATGTGTGTTTCAAATGTTATTAAATTATGTTGTTTAAAGAAATGATACAAAACTGTCTTTGTCTCCATGAGAAAAGTTTTGATTTAGTGTGGGAAAAGGGATTGGAGCCAGGATTAAAACTCTTGGCCTTTTGACCCAAATCTTTGACTTTACTAATACAGAGAAAGGAAGAAAGTGGATTAAGTGCTATTTAATCTTCAAGGAACAAAAGTCTACAAGTAGTTACCATTGTTGTCATGACCAGCTAAAGTTTTCTTTTCTCAGAGGATAAGCATGGAAGAGAATGAGAAAAACATGCACACTTGTTCTTCATTTTTATTAGATGAACAAAGTACCTTCATTGTTCAGTATAATATGAATTGGCATACTATGGCCTATGAACTAAATCCAGCCTGGTTTTATAAATAAATTTTTATTTAAATTATTTAAATTATTCCTTTAATGGCATAATTGAGAAGTTGTGACAGAAACTGTATGACCAAGGGAGCCATTTACAGAAAAAGTTAGCCAGTCTATGCCTTGATGTATGTGACTGGACTTGTTTGCTCTTTGTATTTTACTTAGTATTGTTTCAGAGCCCATTCTGGGGCCATGGCTTGGATAGACTCTAAGGAGATGAGAATACTGAGAGCATTCGTAGTTGATGGTGGCATTGCCTCTAGTGATTGCTGAGTGGATATCACTGAAAAGATAGTTTTACTCTTCTCACTTTAGTCCCAGCATATGGAAGTGTTTGATTTGCAGAATATGTTCTAGATTCTGCATGGTTATATTATACTCTTCTAGTATTTATAGTTAATTTAGTAGATGCATTTTTACTTTTCCCCCTGGAAGAAGAATATGTTTGCCTTTTTTTCTGTGCTATAAACTTTTTTATACAAGTGAGTATGATGCTACTTATTAATCATAGTGGGAACAATACTGAAAAAGTTCTATCACAATAAAAGCTCAGACTTATCATTTTTCTGATAAGATTAAATTGCAAAAACTTGCATTGTCAAGATTTACTTGTACCTAGTCATTCCATGAAGCTGGCAAAGCTCATCTAAGGCCTAAGCTGTGTGTAAAGTTTTAAAGAAATGTGTTTTTGGGAATGGGGATATAGTTCAATTGGTAGAGTGCTTGCCTCTCATGCACAAGGCGATGGGTTCAATCCCCAGCACCACCAAAAAAAAAAAAAAAAGAGAGAGACAGAACTGTGTTTTTAACAAATAAACAAAATCAACATTTTATTTAGTATATCCATTCTGTAAAAGTAGTTGTTTCTCACTACTTGAAAGCAGTGTTTATAAAAGATTGAAACTTTGTAAACATCTTACATATTTTCTTTACTCATTGTTTGTTCCTCTGAAGAGAAACACCTCCGCTAAATTCTGAGTATAGTGGTGTCAGCATGGATAAGGTTTATGTTACAGTAAATACATTGATAGTAAAGTTGAATTTCATGAATGAGAAATTTCTAGCTTAAATCCAGGTGTTGAGCCAAATTAAGATAATATATTTGGGGACAAAAACTCATTCCTGATCTTATTATTCATTTTTTAAGAGTGCCTTTTAAGTCTTAATATATGTACACATAGGCCATATAATGTATCTTCTTAAATTAGAGAAATCTTGGCTTAGAGAGGACCTAGTTTGTTGTTGTTGTTGTTCTTTTATTTACATACCTTTCTTCACCTTTAATAGTTGTTTTTTTTTTTTAAGAAACGATTACTAGTAAGATACAAATATTCTTTAATCACACTATATACTGTTCCTGCTCCATATTGCTTAGTTTTCTCTGGAATATATATTTAGCTTTGCCAATAGGTTAAGAGGTATTATTGAAACATCCTAATAGGTCACTTGAACCTCTTTTAATGTTTCACATGTGGAGGAGTTATCATTTTTCTGACTGAATTTCAGATTTTAATTTGAAAAAAATTACTGATCTTTGGTTTTAATCCTTTTACATTGGTGCCTTACTCTAAACAAGAATTATATATACTACTATTGATAATTAACTTGGTGTCGTAGGTACTACTGCATTTTCTTTTTGTGAGTTGTCATCATTATTTCCCCCCTCTTATTTTCCCTTCTTTGAAAGAAAGGACTAGGTAGAAAGGATATGATTAATTATCTCAATGGAGTTAATAAACTGATTGATTTCTTCTTTCTTATGTCTTTGTTTATTACAACTTGACCAGTGGTGGGTTTTGAGTTTTAACAGATGGCAGTTTCTGTATGGAAGATTGAAAAGTTTTCTTTTTCAATAAGTCAGTAATTTGGACTTTGTCCTACTGATTTGTCTTTTACCAAATTTTTTGTTGAAACCTCATGTATATCATCAGTGCATGATTATAAATGCATGAACAAGCTAGGCATGATCTTTTTGTCATTTATAGAATTTATATCCAAGACTGAAGAAAGCAAGTAGGTTCAAAAATTTGAAAACTTTTTTCTTTTTTTTTTTTTTTTTTTTAAGCAGTACTGGGGATTGAGCTCTGTGGCTCTCTACCACTAAGCTATATTCCCAATTCTTTTTATGTTGAGACAATGTCTTGATGTTGCTGAGGCTGACCTGAATCTTATGATTCTCTGCCCCAGCCAAGTAGTTGGGATTACAGGTGTGCATCATCATGCCCAGCACGGTCTATTTTATTTTATTTTATTATTTTATTTTTTTGGTACCAAGTGTTTAATTCAGGGGCACTTAACCACTAAGCCACATCCCCGGCCCTTTTTTGTATTTTTATTTAGAGACAGAGTCTCATTGAGTTGCGTAGGACCTCATTAAGTTGAACGGGCAGCCTGGTATATTTTATTAATCAAGATGTAATTAGAAGATAGTAGAGTGTCTGTGAATGGAGAAAGATTATTGTAAAGAAATTAACCAGCAGGTTATTAGAGTGATGAAGGATTGGGTAGTAAGAAGTAAAGAGAAATCTTAAGAATGTAAGAGCCATAGATAGCAAGTAACAGAATCACTACCATTGGTGCTGAGACAATGCCAAGGTAAGAGGTAGCTCCACCCACGCCCAGGGATGGGATTCCAGCTTTCTCTGAAAGGGCACTACCTTGGCTTGATGTATGACAGAGAATTTGCTGTAGAGGGTCAACAGATGAACTTAAAGGGTATTCGCCCTCTGAAGTGCTTGGGAAAGCCACTGATGGGGAAGTGTCTCATTAGAGACATTGTACTACAAAGGTGTCTGAGTGGCTAGGGCAATTTGCCGACCATTGAGTTCTCTTGCCCAGTGTGTGCTGCAGGAGCATGTTGAGGGAAGATGCCTCTCCTGCACATCTTCTTGGGTCACTCTGCCTTCTGCCCTCTGCTTGTACTAACTGGCTCCAAACAGTTGTTTGAGATGGAGGCGGGGCTGCAGTTTTTCTCTTAAAGCAGTATTACCTCTTATTGATCTCCTTGAGTATGTTAAACACTCTGTTACTCTGTTAACACAATCGGTAGGTTAAAGAAGGCTGTTTCCAATGATTTTTATTATTAGAACTGTAAAAATTCTCTTCAGATACATTTCTACTCCATTTTAAACAACCATCCTTTTAAGTGTTTTAACCAGCCTCTTAAAGTCTCTAGAAAAATGGGTCATTACCATTAAATTGATATGTTCAGGTTAAAAATTAAAAACTTGTCTCTATCCTTCTGAGGAAAATCAAAAATGCCCTTAAGAAGGTCTTAAGGTCCATTAAAATGCATTGAGTTTCCATCTGGCCTACTATTAGGCAGAGTGTGGTAGATAAACATGAGTCTGATCAGAATATGTATGATTTTCATATAAAATCAGCTATCCTCACAGTTTAAAGCTTTTCGCTTTTTTATGCTTTAGTATTATTACAGCCATTAGGAAAGAATTATGTAAAGAAAGTTTTGGGGGAAAGTAAGTGTTCGCAATCTCAACAGTTTTTCTTTCAGCAGTCGTTGCTAATTGTAGACTAATTTCATGGATATAAATTGGTTTTGTATTTGTAATCACATCTGCTCATAAGGTAACATCTCAAGTATTTGGAAAAGTTATTTATTTTGTTCTGTACTGTAACTTTAGATCTACATTGCCTACGACCAAAGCCACTAATGCCATATGTGGCTGTTGAACATTTGAAATGTGGGTAGTCCAAACTGAAATATATTGGGTTAAGTATGTGGCTCATCTAGCATACAGGAAGCAGCACTGGGTCAATCCCCAGTGGCACTGGTGGGAAAAAAGAGAGAAAGAAAGAAATTGGTTCCCAAATCAAGGTTGTATTGTAAACATGAAAATGCCCCTTAGATTTTGAAGACTTGAGTACGGACAAGAAAACATAATATACTTTATTCATTAATTATTTATATTTACGTGATAAGGAATATTTTAGATATTGGGTTAATTTAAATTTATTAATGGATTTTTTTACTTCATTTAATGTGGGTTCTAGAAAATTGTGAATTGCCTAAGCAACTCACTGTGTAATTCTGTTAAATTGTACTGCTTTGCATCTTCATGTATTATTGAATAATGCTTCCATCTTTTGGTAGATAATGGAAATGCATGAAAAGGAGCAGTAGTTTTCCAAATATTAATTATATGCAAAATTTTATAGAATGATGAGAGGTTCATTTATATGAAATATTCTTAAAGGCTAATAATTTTAGTTCATAATAAGTATATCACAAAAGAGAAAATTTTTCCTTTAATTTTATTTATTTATTCTGATTAGGTCTATATGACAGCAGAATACATTTTGATTCATTATATACAATTGTAGCACAACTTTTCATTTCTCTGGTTATACACAATGTAGCGTTGCACCATATGTGCAATCCTAGTGTATCTGTGGTAATGATGTCCATTTGATTCTACCATGTTACCTGCCTTCATGCCCCGACCCCTCTTCTCCCTCCCCTTTGCCCAATCAGAATTCCTCCATGTTTCCCATGTCCCCACCTCCCCATTATGGATCAGCATCTACTTATCAGAGAAAACATTTGGCTTTTGATTTTTTGGGATTGGCTTACTTTGCTTAGCATGATATTCTCCAAATCCATCCATTTACCTGCAAATGCCGTAATTTAATTCTCTTTTAATGCTGAGTAATATTCCATTGTGTATATATAACACAGTTTCTTTATCCATTCTTTTATTGAAGGGCATCTAGGTTGCTTTCACAGTTTAGCTATTGTAAATTGAGCTATAAACATTAATGTTGCTGTGTCACTGTAGTATGCTGATTTTAAGTCCTTTGGGTATAAGGAGTGGGATAGCTGGGTCAAAGGGTGGTTTCATTATAAGTTTTCTAAGGAATCTCCATACTGCTTTCCAGATTGGTTGCACCAATTTGCAGTCCCACCAGCAATGTATAAGTGTACCTTTTCCCCCACATCCTCACCAGTACTTATTCTTGCTTGTATTATCGATAACTGCCATTCTGACTGGCATGAGATGAAATCTTAGAGTAGTTTTGATTTGCATTTCTCTAATTATTAGAGATGTTGAACATTTTTTTCATACATTCATTGATTGATTTATTATCTTCTTCTGAGAAGTGTCTGTTCATCTCCTTAGCCCATTTATTGATTGGGTTGTTTGGTTTTTTAGTGTTAAGTTTTTTGAGTTCTTTATATTTCCTGCAGATTAGTGCTCTATCTGATGTGTGTGTGTGTGGCAAAAATTTGCTCCCAAAATGTTCACTGTAACTAATTTTAATAGTATCTTCAATTTTAAAAACAATGTGCTTATCAATAAAAACAAGTAAAATAGCTCAAACCCACCAACTCCAACCCTGATTCTTCCTACAGTTGAATCAAATCTTTGTCTACACTTGTGTAGACATTTAGCATCATATAGGGTTTTTTTTTCTTTTGAATATTGCTTCAATATTATGTTTAAATATTCTCTTTAAATATATCCTTAACACAGTGTAAAGAACCAAAAGGGGGAAAATTGTTTTTAGAAGATCAGACATGTTTTGGATTCACATTGACAATACTAACTGTATGCAGTATGTGAGAAAGGAAATTGGAAAATATTAAGAGTTGCATTAATTGAGTGTGATCTTTTATTTAGGCTCACACTGAGTGGAACTGAAGCAGTTTGCTTCTGTGATCAGAGGCCCAGCTTTCCTAGCAACCGTGAGCTATAATTTTGTTCTACTCAGGTAACACCAGTTATGAGAGATGGGTGAGGTTATAGAAAAGGCCCTTTGCTTGACAACAGTTAATGCTAAGTGTTAATATTTAGCATTCAGTGTCATTGGTCAGTGTGAATCAGAATTGTAGACTTAATGAGATATGAACTTAGGTTAAGAAACTGGAGTTTCACAGAAATAGCAAATATCTTGTGAGTTGGTCATGAGTTTAATAATTACAAATTTAAATTTATTGATCCCAAAGGCTAAAGTGTCTCATATTGAGAGATTAGAATCCACTTTCTAAGTTAAACTAGAACTTTCCTAAGAAGGAAATTTGCAGAGCTCCCTACTCTTTCCATCAAACTTCTTAATAATTTTCCTCCCATAGAGCTAAATTCCCAGTTAAGCTTCAGTTTTGTGTTGGAAGGTTCCAGTCTAAGGTGGAGGGAATGTAGCTCAGTTTGGAATAGTGTCTAGATGGAAGATACTTAATACTCAACTGTTTCTTGAGACATTGTAAGTGAAATGCTCCTACCACATACATGAAGATTGCTTTAAGATAGCAGGAGGGCCTTGCCACCTACAGTGGTGCACACCTGTAATCCCAGTGTCTTGGGAGGCTGAGATAGGAGGATTGCAAGTTCATATCCAGTCTCTGCAACTTATCAAGGCCCTAAGTAATTTAGCAAGATCCTGTCTCGAAATAAAAAATGGAAAAAGGACTGGGGACAAATATGTGGCTAAATGATAAAGCACCTCTGGGTTCTATCCTTGTTACCAAAAAAAAAAAAAAAAAGATACCAGTGTTTTAGTATCTCACAAGAGGAGATTTTATGAGCAAAATAAGTAGGAATATTTATATACCCAACCAATTTTTTTTTTCTTTCCTAGTTAATAAAGCTTGCCAGATGTGAGGTATGGTGTAAAGGATGCCAGAGAAGAATAGTGTTTTGTTCCCAACTGTTTCCTTCCCCACCCCCCACCCCAAAATTAAAAAAGATCAGGATCTGTAGTTATTTCCCAGCCAGTTTGTTTCAGTTTAACAATACAAGGTGAACATCCTTCCAGTTTGTTCTTTTGATAAAAACATTTCCATATTAATGAAGTCTGTTTCTAAGTTTTGTGCAAACAGATTCAGTCAGCATCTTTGTTCATGATTTTATATATTGGCATTTTTTAATTCTAAAGTGGTGAAAGAGTGTTTTTGTTATTTAAAAACTTTAATGGATATAATTTCTTTCCAAAAGTAATGTGTGAGACTACTTGTTTTCAGAATCCCATACTTACCATTCTGATGGTTGGAAAATCGTAACTCCTTATTTTGAATTGACATTTTTCCGGTCTACTAGTGGAGTAGAACATCTTTTCATAAAATTATTGATCATTGGATTTCTTCCTCAGTAAAATCATTTGTTTATTTCTCATTTTTTCTCTTGCATTGTTATTTTTCCTTTTTTCATCCCTAGTACTTTCAACATGTATTGTGAATAGGAGTTTTTGTAATGTCTTTTACTGTGCATTTATATTTTTATCTTCATGACCTCCTAATTTGTGCCTGCTTATGAAGGTTTCTACTAGTCTAAAGATTATACAAAATTTCAGCCAGGCACAGTGGCACATACTTGTAATCCCAATGACTTGAGAAGCTGAGGCAGGATGATCACAATTTCAAAGCCAGCCTCAGCAACTTAGTAAGGCCTTGTCTCTAAATAAAATATTAAAAAAATGTCTGGGGATGTGGCTTAGTGGTTAAGCACCACTGGGTTCAATCCCTAATACCAAAAAAAAAAAAAAACTAAAACAAACCAAAAAAAAACTACCGTATGAATTTTCTCTAGGAGTTTTAGAATTTTCAATGCTATTTATTTAAATTTTAGTGGGGTTTATTTTGACATATTCATGAATGTGTATAACCTAGTTTTTTTACATTTCAATCACCAGTATTATTTCCTTCCCTTCACTCTCCCCCATTTTTTAACATTTAAATTTATTTTTTTGTGGTTTTGGGGATCGTACCCAAGACCTTGTATATACTAAGCATATTATCATGACAGTCACATCTCCAGTCCTTTAATGCTATTATTACTGATATACTTTCACCTTTTAATTTTAATCAAGTTTTGTTGATGCTATTGCAAAAATTTATTGAATTTTAAAAACATAATTATCTAAATTCAGATAATGTTTTAGTATTTCATGCTAATTTTGCCAAATATTTTAGGCCCATTATTTCATGATTATAATTGAGTCTTTAAATTATAGTGAATAATAGTAATGTTTACAGACTATCTCTGTATATTTACTTATTTATAATTTTGTTATAAATACATTGAGCATTTCCCTGTGTAATAGGATGCTCACTCTTGGTTTTAGAAAATAGTCTCTTTAATAATATTACCTGTTTCTTTGCTTTTATTGATTTTTTTTAATTGTACACAAATGGATCACAACTTTTCATTTCTCTGGTTGTACTTATTGATGATTTTTAATTAGAAAAGACTGCTGAATTTTCTCAAATGCCTATTTCAACCAGTATTAAGATTTTTCTATAATATTTATAAATGGAATATGCTAATAAATTTCCTAATGTTGAACTACTTCTACACTCTTGTAGTTACCCCGATATAATAATCTTCCAATAAGCTGTTATATTCCTTTAGCTGGTATTTTATTTAGATTGTTTTTTTGTCCCCATTCATAAGGAAAACGATTGTTTTCTCTCTGTACTATCATCATCAAGGTTTGAGTAGTAATGATTACATTGATAATTGAATATTGACACTTGTTGAAAATACATGGGATGTTAGGGTATGGTTCTCTGTATTACTACATGTGTTTGGAAATAATAAAGGGTTTTTTAATCAAATTGGAGAGCTTCTTAAGTTTTTCTGTAGTCTGAGATAATTAGGAGACTAATTGTTTCGTTTTTTAGAGGTTGAAAGAACTCATTGTAAAATCATAGGTCATTACAAAAAGTAATGATAGGTCTTGTTTTATATTTTTATTTAAAGGAAATTTATTGCCCTTCTAAATATACATATATACATTTCTTAGTTCAGCTTTTATAATTCATATTTTTCTGGGAAAACTTTTGGTGGATACATAGTTTTTATTGTTTTGTTTGTGGAATTACAGTATTTAACATGTTTGCATTTTTTGTTTTGATAAATAACTCCCATATTGCCTTCTCAGTACTTGTACAGTTTTACTATAATTATGTGTCTGTTGCTCCATGTCCTTTCTTCCCTTATCATGTGAAAGTTCTCATGGGTGACAAGGTGATTTCTGATTATTTTAGTTTGCATTTCCCTAGTTACTAGTGAGGTTGAATGTGTTTGTATATTTATTGTTTGTATATCTCTTTCGGTGAATTGCCTTTTTCTAGTGTTTTGTCCTTTTTTCTCTTCAGTTACTTGACTGATACAGAGTTATTTATTTTTCTAAATATCAAATTTTTAGATATTTGTTAGCTCAATCTATAATCTTAATGTTGAACTCTTACTATTTATGTTTGACCAAACTATATGAAATTGTTATTCATCTGTTTGAATTTAAAAACAACTTTTATTTGGCTCAGCTCAATGTGTATGTTTTCCCCCAACATTTGCATGTCTTTTGATTTCATTTTTTATTAATCATCTTTGTTGATATACCATGGCTTTTGGGCAATGAGTCTTAATCTTAAAGGCCTTCCTTTCTTGATTTCAGTTTTAAATTTTTTTGTTTAGAGCCCGGCATGATGGCTCATGTCTGTAATCCCAGTGACTCAAGAAGCTAAGGCAGGAGGACCACAAGTTGGAGGCGAGCCTGGGCAACTTGGCTAGACCTGGTCTCAAAATAAAAAATAAAAAGGGATGGTGATATAATATATTGCTAGAGTTCTCCTGAGTTCAGTACCCAGCATCACCAAAAAATAAATTTTTGTTGTTGTATAGGACTATATTTCATCTGAAATTAATTTATTTTCATTATTAATATGTGTTTGGTTTTAATCTTTCAAAAAATTTATGGATAATTGTCCCAACACTGTTTATTATTTTTTTTCCATATAAAATAATAAGATCTTTTCTGGCAGTCTTGAAATAACACATCCATAATAAACTTTGCTATTATGACTGTTTCTCAATTTTCAGTTTTATAACAAACATAACATTTGTTCTTGGTGGTGTTATGCTATTCTAGTTTTAATTACTTTTTGTTAAAAATTAGAGCAAGTCTTTTGTCACTGTTTTTAAGTTGACAGTCCTCTTGTACTTTTTCTCAAAAATGTTTTTCAGAATCAACCTTATATTCTTAATTCTTTATTTTAATAATGTAGTCTCCGGAGCAGAGAGGAAGAGAGAATTTCTAAACCTGGGGCTGTCTCAACTCCCGTGAAGCATGTAGATGATCACACATCCAAAACAGTGGAAGAAGTTACAGTAGAAAGAAATGAGAAACAAACACCTACTCTTCCAGGTAAGTGTAACAAAACACTAAGTTAAAAAAACTTTTTTACAGTCAGAATAAGGTAATTGCAAGATTTGAAAAGATAAGATGCAGTTATTATTTCGCATGCATGAATTTTTCTGTATTAAAGAAGCATTAGATTGGCTTCAAAATTTTAAAAATAGTGTTTTCTTAAGTGTACCCTTTAAGGCTATATATAAGGACTTAGACTAAGAATCTGCAGGTTTGTAAAATTGGTTGCTCAAAAGATTTTGTTTCTAATGTCTCAGTTTGTCCTCTCACATTCATCTTACTCAACTTAGTAACAAATGTGGATATTTAAAAACATTTTATCAGAGGAATGGTGACTATATTGATGATCTTAAAAGAAAAATGTTTGGATTTTCTCTAATGTTATCTTTGGTTATTCTTCCATAGAGAATCTAGATTTTTTTTTTTTTTTTCAATTCCTAACAACTAAAGCTATGGAAGCACAAGTGGCCGTGTAACCTGATACTTGTTAAAAAGACTTCAGAGTTTTTAACTGTAAAATATACTCTGATACATGTGGTGTATATGCTCTTCATCAAGTTCTCTAAACTTAATTTTACTGATGAATAATACATACGTTTTGTAGAATTTTTATTGTTATTTCACTAGTTGCTTATATTATCTCATGTTTTGAAAAGTTGAGTCCTTCGCAATTTAAATTTTATTTATTTATTTTTTTAGAACCAAAACCTGTGTATGCTCAAGTTGGACAACCAGATGTGGATTTACCTGTCAGTCCTTCAGATGGTGTCATACCTAATTCAACACATGAAGATGGAATTCTTAGGTAATGCAGTTTTAAAGTTGTATATCTTCTTTGTCTATTATTAAGCATTATGTAGAATGAAAGTTTAATTGCAAATGATATTACACATACTTTTTAAAATTAACATATGACACAATATTATGATTAGGTTATTTTTTAGTTGTAGTTGGACACAGTACCTTTATTTTTATGTATTTTTATGTGGTGCTGAGGATCGAACCCAGGGCCTTGCATGTGCTAGGCAAGCACTCTACCACTGAGCCACAACCCCAGCCCTATTTCTTTATTTAACAGTTTCTTACAGATTCACTTAGAGAATAGAGAATAACAAAGGACCTTTTTGGATATATTCAGTGTGACCTACCTAGTTTTAAAGGTCAGGAATTCAAAAAGTAAAAATTGTTATCTATTCAGACATTAGAATTTCTATAAGCTTTCTAATGCCCTAGCATTTAAAAGTATATATATATTACTCAATCTCAGCACCGTCTACATTTGGAGCCAGATAACTGTTGTCATGAGGCAGGCAGGGACACTCTCCTAGGCACTGTGACATCTCTGTCAGCATATCTGCCATCTAAGTGCCAATGGCACTCTTCCATTTGTAACAACCAGAATTGTCTCCAGACATTACCAGATGTTTTATGTGAGGGACAATAACCCCTGGTTAAGCTGTTTTAGATTAGTTAACAACTTGAAAGTAAGTTTGACTGTTCTATGCCTTTTATTATATTTTATTTTATTAAGTATTTTATACTTAGTGGAATTGAGATAAAAATTTTGTAAACAAATGATATCAAAATAGTTTTTTGTTGTCTCTAGTAAATGATGTGAATAATTGAAATCTTGCAAATTTCTTAAAATGGGTTGGGTTATATCTAGACCCATTTCCCCACTCTCATTTATTTTCTTTACTAAAGAAAATTGTCTTGGTAGCCCAGTACCCAAGTAGGCAGAGAGAGTTTCACAAGTTGTTGGGTATCACACAAGTTTTAAATTGCATCTTTTTAATATTAGCTAATTGATAATTCAAACATTAGCTCCCCCACTCCCACCACCACCATCCCCCTTTTTTAAAAACTTTTTGGAAATTGCTTGAATGTTTTTAAGGTGTAGAAAACTTGAATAAGATTTCAGAGATCTGCTTCTGTGGGAGAGCCCTGAAGAACAATTACCAAAGAGGATTTGAGGATGTGGGCAGGATTAGTAGCTGAGCCGATAAAGGTTTGGTGTTTTATTCAAATCCAGTGAATGGATTTGAGGAAAAAGAGTGTTGTTTGCTTTTTTCTCTTATAGAGTAGTTGATATAATGCAGATGAAGCAAAGTACAAAATGTCAAGTCACACCTAGCACATGTCACTGTGAGATGTGGCCTGAAGCTGTCCTCTTAACAGTGATTCTCAAAGGCTGTAGTTTACTCAAGGTACAGACTGCACTCGGGTCTACTTTTGAAGCAGTCTGGAGAAGGATTTCCAAGGATCTACAGTCTTAAGGACTTGGAGGAAATGTTTAAAAGAGCTTTTTGTACTGTTGGTTTAGGAAAGGAGTTTATGGGAATGCTTTTGACCTGCTTGGAAAAGTAGGATACCATCACAACCAGGACTCTGACAGTTCTATCATAATAAAGCTGGTAAATAGTTTCAGGCAGGGATCAAGAATGCTACCAGCCGTAGCCCTGAGTGACGTAATCTAAGTTGAGGGTTTTTTCTTTTATGTCTAGTTAATATTATTTCCTGTTAAAACTGGATCAAAGGTGAATATAAGTTTTAAAAACTAAGGTGATTTTTAAATAGTTGGTCCAAAAGGACTAGAAATATCTCTTTTCTCATCTCATTCATTCATTTGGGGTTTTTAGTTATTTTCTATTAATTTCTAATAGTTTGGTTACTGTTGGTGATTTAGGGCAAAGTGAATTCTTTTATACCTCATGTTTAGAATAGAGAACAAGAGGTACAATAGTGTGTCTCTTGGTCAGGAATGTAGAGGTAGTTATGATATCCTAGAAGGAAAATGTAAAGGGTAATTTGTAATTAAGATCTATTTCTTCACAGCCAATTTTAAGGCAAGCTTTAGTATTTGTTTTAGGATGTCCAAGGTGTTAACACTACTCTGATGATAGAGGGATATGCCTGTATCTTTTCCTTCAGTTCTAACAAATAGTGGGTAGAGATTGGATATGGGGCTAATCAAGAAAGGGTAAATGATTATAAGATTTTTATTTTAAAATTCAATGAGTCCTGGATACAGTGGCATACACCTGTCATCCCAGCTACTCAGGAGACCGAGGCAAGAGGATGAAAAGTTTGAGGCCAGCCAGAGCAACTAAGCAAGACCCTGTCTCAAAATAAACAAGGGCTGGGGATGTGGCTCTGTGGTAGAGTGCTCCTGGGTTCAATCCCCAGTACCTCAAAAACTTTTTTTTAAATTAATAATATTAAAAGGGAAAGGAGAATAAGTGAACCTACTCTGAGCTACTGAAAGAGTCTACCAGCTTCAAAGTTTAACAATCACCATCTGTTGAGTGTAGAGATTATAATGCATAGAGTCTGAATTTGACTCTGTATTAGGAAAATTTGTTAATTTGTGCTTCAATTTCTAATTTTATAGAAATGACACTTTCCAGTTCAACGATATGGTGTGGACTGGGATGGAAAGAATACATTTTTTTTAAGCCATTGGGAATGAATCATATACCTAGACTCTTTGAGAGTTGGGAAAACATTGCTTTATAAGGTAGTTTTATAAATTAGTTGTGTAAAACAGTGCTTGCACATTAAATTTAGATAGTCCAAAGTTTACTGTGTATCAGAAAATGAAATTATTAAATCGGATCTTGCATTCTTAACACTAAATTTTATTCAGTGGATTAGTGGTATGTGGGTAGTTTTGGAAATGATGGTCTTTTATTTCATTCTGAATGTGATTTTTAGTATAGCAGTTTGCTGTAACTTTTTAAGCTTCTACTAACTGTTTCAAATGAAATATTTATTTTAACAGGCCCAGCATGAAATTGGTAAAATTCAGAAAAGGAGACAGTGTTGGTTTACGGCTAGCTGGTGGAAATGATGTCGGAATATTTGTAGCCGGAGTTCTAGAAGATAGCCCTGCAGCCAAAGAAGGCTTAGAGGAAGGGGATCAAATTCTCAGGGTATGTCAGTTGGATCTCTAGAAAAAATAATAAGATATAACAAAACTACTGCCTTGGTTAGTCTGTAGTCTATATACAGCTCAAACTAATTAAGCTTTCAATTAAGAATCTATCAGGGGGGCTGGGATTGTGGCTCAGCAGTAGAGCGCTCGCCTAGCATGCACAAGGCCCTGGGTTCGATCCTCAGCACCACATAAAAATAAATGAATGGAATAAAGATATTGTGTCCAACTACAACTAAAAAAAATAAATATCTTTTTAAAAAAAAGAATCTATCAGGGGGCTGGGGTTGTGGCTCAGCAGTAGAGTGCTTGCCTGTCATGTGTAAGGCACTGGGTTTGATACTCAGCACCACATAAAAATAAATAAAGGTACTGTGTTCATCTACAACTAAAAAATATTAAAAAAAAAAAAAAAAAGAATTTATCAGGTTTAACCTGTGCCAGATTAATTACTTCCCATTCCGACATGTGCTCTTGTTTACTGCTATGTCATGTGTTAGTACACAGTGTGGTATTCACTGATATTCATGGAACTGATAAGAAAATAAGTCTTAAATCCCTATAGTACCTACTTGGCAGTCTTTTTTTTTAATTTTTTTGTGGTTGTAGATGAACAGAATGTTCCCATTTTTTTTTTTTTTTTAATGTGGTGACAAAGATCAAACACAGTGCCTCACACATGCTAGGCAAGTGCTCTGCCACTGAGCTAAAGTTCCTGGCCATACTTGGCAGTCTTACTGTTCAACTAAACAGAATAACCAGACTCTGCCACAGACCACAACTTGTCAACAGATAATATCAGGTGTTTCTCTCCCATGGGAGAAGAGTCTTTGTAGCAGTCCACATAGCCTCTGGGATTTTTTTTTTAACCCCAAAGAATGTCTCAGTCACAAGGAGATACAGTTTATATCAGACAACAATGTAAGCTGCCCTGACTTTGAAACTTCATAGCCCTGACTTTGGAACTTCATAACCCACAAGAAAGAGGATCAGTTATAAAAGTCAGAAAAACCTCTGTTAGATGCAGTCTAAATGGAGTGTTCCTTCTTTTTCTTTTCTTTTGTCTTTTCTCCCCTTCCTCACTTTATCCCTTCCTTCTTTTTTTCATAAACATGTTGCCTAATGACAATATTTTCTTCGTCTGTCTTCTACTTTTCTTTTTATAAAATATCCAGATCTTCATTTGACTTCTGGTAGATAGACTATGTCCCATTTTAGTCAGAAGATAGGTTTGTCAAATGAGAGTTCTTGAACTCACTTTACCTCTCTAACTCCCAAGTGTCTTTGCGGCCTCTTTTCTGTTCCTTCTGTTTTCAGCCTACCTCCTGCCTACACTCTTGAATTCAGAATCTTGTCTGCTCTAGAATTTTGTAGTTCATCTTTTTCTCTTTCCCTCTCCTATGGTTCTTCATCCATTTTCCACTGTTTTATTTCTCCTCTTTGCTGTTGACCTAGTTAAAGGAGTGGTTGAGTTCCTTCCCTACTTTACTTTCAGTCATTTTGTTTATATATAGTCTTGCTTTCCTCTTGTCACTACTGCCTTGAATTTTCACAAGCCATTGCTGACCAATGTCACCTCAGCACCCATTTTTTTTTTTAAGCAATGTTTCAATTATCTTAATCCTTGAAATGCTTTCTCTCTTAGATTCTTATAGCAGTGACAACAAAATCTTTTTTATCAGTCTTTTATTCTTTTCCTGCCTTTACTACTCTCAAATTTGGGGGAATACCTTGCTTCTCTTCTGCGATGGTCTTCATCACTCACATGAGCAGCCTACCATCAGAATCTTTTTTTTTTTACCCGGAGCAGTTTCCTGGCCCCTTAGGCTACTGTCTCTGGAATTTTCATCTGTTCTTTTCCTTTGCCTTCAAACATGTCAAAAAGTCAAGGCATCACCTCTGACTTAATGATTTCCACCTGATATTGTATTGTTTCCTCCTAATGATATTTATCCTGTTCTCAATCCATATAGAGGAAATTAAACTTTTCTTTCTTTCCTACCTCCTATCCTGTTTTGAAGTAATCAACATATGCATTATTTTAAAAATGTTTCTTAATAGTTTATTTTTGTTTTTATTATAATAGTACATGCTGATTGATTGTTTTGGTTTTGGGTGGTTCCCCCCCCCCCCCTTTTCCTTTTTAATGTGGAAAATTCCCAAAAAGTGGAAGGGAAAAAAAAAAATCTTAAACAATCACAGGTGACATTTTGATGGAGCTTTTGATATAAGTACATATTGACTTGGCAGACATCACATCTGTATTTACAGAGTTGCTGTTACAGGGATGCCATAATTATAGTCCTTTTTTATTATTATTTTTTAAAAATCTCACTTCCTTTTGATTTCTTTTTCACAACTAGTAAAATGTAGGGCTATATTATACATTCATAGAATTATTTAAAAATTTAAAGTGACAGATTTTACGACTATAAATATAAGTTGACTTTTTTGGTCTTAATTAGATGTGTGTGTGTGTGTGTGTGTGTGTGTGTGTGTGTGTGTGTGTATTGCCTGAATAGAATTAACCTTATGCATGTTAGGCCAAATGGTTTACAAGGGAGCTACACCTCTGTCCCCACCACATGATCTTTAATGTCAGGATATATTGTGACCATACTCTAAAGAAATTTTTTACTTAGTTTCTGCTTGTTTAAATTAGAGCACACTGTATTTTTTCCAAAATAAATTCTTTCCTACTTAAAGTATAGTATTTTCAAATTAGATTGACTCAGAAACTGTTTGTTTCTTGATAAATAAAAATTTTTATGTTCTTAGAAATAGCCATGCTAACTTATAAAATCTTATTCTGATAGGTGAATAATGTAGATTTCACAAATATCATAAGAGAAGAAGCTGTTCTTTTCCTACTTGACCTCCCCAAAGGAGAAGAAGTGACTATATTGGCTCAGAAGAAGAAGGATGGTGAGATACTGTCAAAAATGGGGGGAAATGAACCTGTGGGAATTTGAGGACTTACCTAGAGATTTATTTTTTATTTTTATTTTTTTAAAATAAATCACTTAAAATTTTGAGATGAATGAATTTGTTAATCTCAGAGGTAACTTCGTTATTTTAATTCTTTTCAGGGCACATAGTATTAACTATGCTTATTAGCAGAACACAGTAATAGGACCAATATAGTTTTAAGTAAAATGCCAACCAACCCTTTACAAAAGTCTATAAGAATAATTCCCAAATCTTGCACTAATGTTTTCTAAGAAATAACTCAAATGTCCCCCTTGTTTGGGGAGGGGATGGGGGATAGTAGAGGATAGGAAAGGCAGCAGAATACAACAGACACTAGCATAGCAATATGTAAAACAGTGGATGTGTAACCGATGTGATGCTGAAATCTGTATACGGGGTACAAATGGGAGTAAAGTGTGAAATATGATTTGTCAAGAACTATGTAATGTTTTGAACAACTAACAATAAAAATTAAAAAAAATAAATAAATAAAAAAGGGAAAAAAGGAAATATATAAAAGACACAAGAAGTAAAAAAAAATAAAAATAAAAAAAGTTTGAATCAAAAAAAAAAAGAAATATACTCAAATGTTTGTTGTTATACAGAATAACACCTAATATTCTCTGTAATTAAGCAAATATACTTAAATTTAGAATTTGATTTCTCAGCCTTAGCACTGTTGACATTTAGAGCTGAATAAGTCTATCTTTTAGAGGCTGTCCTGATTGTTATAGGATATTTCGGAACTTTCCTAGCCTCTACCCACCAGGTGAGAATGTTACCAGCAAACCTCCCATCTCCCTTCAACACACATAATTGGAGCTTTATAAAAAATATTCCTCCAGATTTTGGCAAACAGTCTCTGAAGTGGGGGGCAAAAATACCCTCACTTGAGAGCCACTTATTTAGAATATGGAAAGTCTGTGATGTTTGCAGACAAATTAAATTAAATCAGATAATATAAATAGAAATCAAGTATGTGATTTGAACAAATTGATCTGTTTCTCCACGAAAAAGTAGACATAGTAAGAGTACCCAATTCATGAGGTAGTGGATGAATACCTGAGATGAAGTAGTTAATACAATGCCTGACACATAGTAAAAACTTATCATTTTTTGGATACTGTTGTTTTTGTTGATGTTAATATTTTCACCAGCATTTTAATATAATGTCTTCTCAGACTAATTCTTTATCCCACCAAATATTGATAATGTGTTTGTTTGATCTCTCTTAGTTTATCGTCGAATTGTAGAATCAGATGTAGGAGATTCTTTCTATATTAGAACCCATTTTGAATATGAAAAAGAGTCTCCCTATGGGCTTAGTTTTAACAAAGGAGAAGTGTTCCGTGTCGTGGATACCTTGTACAACGGAAAACTAGGCTCTTGGCTTGCTATTCGAATTGGTAAAAATCATAAGGAGGTGGAACGAGGCATCATTCCTAATAAGAACAGGTATGAATATTTGGATACTTCTCATGAAGTGAATTAAGTAAATGATGATAGATTTCAGTCTCACTGTGAAATTTTGGTAGTGTAAATAAATATTTTTCATTATATTCACCATAGCTATAATTGACTTAGTTATACACTCTTTATTTTACTGTAACTTTGAGATTTAAACTACAAGTGAACCTCTCAGTATTTTGACATTTCATTTTGTTGTCTTTTTCCACGTTACTTTTTAAATATCCTTATTTTACTTTTCTCTTGCATAGAGCTGAGCAATTAGCCAGCGTACAGTACACACTTCCAAAAACAGCAGGAGGAGATCGTGCTGACTTCTGGAGATTCCGAGGTCTTCGAAGCTCCAAGAGAAATCTTCGAAAAAGCAGAGAGGATTTGTCAGCTCAACCAGTTCAAACCAAGTTTCCAGCTTATGAAAGGGTTGTTCTTCGAGAAGGTAGCTTGTTTCCCATAGATTAATCTAATATATTTTTATATTAGAATGTTTAACAAAGCAGGGATGGGGTTGTGGCTCAGTGGTAGAGTGCTCACCTAGCATGTGCAAGGTTGGATCCTCAGCACCACATAAAAATAAACAAAATAAATGTATTGTGTACAAATAAAAAACAAAATTAAAAAAAGAATGTTTAATAAAGCAAAAGTATAAACTACTATTTTTCATCTTAATTTATCCCCAGCTGGATTCCTGAGGCCTGTAACCATCTTTGGACCAATTGCTGATGTTGCCAGAGAAAAGCTGGCAAGAGAAGAACCAGATATTTATCAGATTGCAAGTAAGTACACTCAGGATTGAATTTAATTAAGATGAACTTAAGTGTATATCTTTACTAATTAGCTCCTCAAAAAGGATTGTTCTGGTCCTTTAATAAAAGTAAAACTTTTTGTGAGAAATTTGTAGTTTTATCTCCTATTCTTTTAATTCGAAAGGAAGCCGTAATGATTGTATCCTTATTCTACCATTTCCCTTTAATAAGAATCACCATTTATGAAACTTTTGACTTTATACGAAAACTGCTTAGCTCACACTTTAGTTTAATCCTCATACTAATATTGCCAGGTGAGAATTAAAATATGCCAAAGTTAAGCAAACTAAGCCTTTTGGTTGTGGTTGGAACCATATCAGTCAGTCTAAACTTGTTGTATGACACCCATTAATGAATGGCAAAATTAGGCTTCTATTTCAATCTTGTTTTGCTTCAGTACAGTGAATTTTAATCATTACACTAACAAATGGTCAAATATGCAAAACATAATAATAAAGCATGAGTAATAATGTCAGTTGTTATTATTGTAGATGTTTGTAGTAAGTAGTATTAAATGTAAACACTGAAGCATACTAAGCTTTGTGCTGTGGTACAAACCTGTAATCCCAACTACTTGGAAGGCTGAGGCAGGAGGATCTCACAGGTTCAAGGCCAGTCCCAGCAGTTTGGGAGAACTATCTCAAATTTAAAAGGGAAAAGGGTATAACTCAGTAGTAGATCCTCTCCTGGGTTCAATCATGATACCAAACCAAAAAAAAAGTATGTCTGTTAAAACTTGCATTAAGTTTAAATATTATATTTATACTATACACAAAATTTAATAATTTTACTTTTCTGGGTTTTATGGAAAATAAGATTAAAATACTGATGAACAGGTTCATCAGTACTATTTTCTAAAAAATCTTCATCTCATTTTCACAAAATTGCCATATTTGATCATTCTGTTGAAAGTAACAGTCTTAAAATAATTTTTATTCGAGTTCTGCTTACTGCTTGATTACATTAAAAATTTTGATATGTTGCTCATTATGGATCTTTTGCATTCATTTACTTTGATTTTTTTTTTTAAATACTGTCTCAAAATATTATTTGTTTTGATTACTAATGGTTTTGGGGTACCTCCTTAATTTCGTACCCAAAAGCAAAGCAAGCATCTCACTTCTCATCCTGATCCTGTTAAGAAGCATTTATGTAGCACAGTGGTTCTTAACTGGGTAATGGGGAGCAGAGTGGATGTGTCCCATTTGAGAACTTTTAGCTCTATCTGGAGACCTTTTCGTTTTCACAGTGAATGAGGAGGGGCTTTGGGAATGGGTTTTCTGCTTCCTTTAGTGAGTGGAATTTTCTGCTGCCAAACAGGCCAAAATGCAAATAGCCCCACAACAAAGTATTATTTCAGCATGTCAGTAGTGCCCAGTAATTGAGAAATTCTGATCTAAGCAATATGATATTTTGTGTTTGTCCTATTTCATGAATAGAAAGTGAGCCACGAGATGCTGGAACTGACCAACGTAGCTCTGGCATTATTCGCCTTCATACAATAAAGCAAATAATAGATCAGGTAAGTTATTAAAAATTGCTATATTTCATTATAAGCTGTAATGGTTTGTTTTTAAGTGGGGATATTTGATGAATTTGAAAGTAGAAGGTAGTTTTCCTAAGATTATTACTGACATACCATAAGAGAAGCCCCCACTGAAAGGCATTTAATAATGATTGCCTTCAAGGGAATAGTATTATTATAGACACCAAAAAATGATTTTTTGTTACTGCAAAAAAGTATATGATGTTTGGATGTAATTAACAGACTCTTTATATTACATCAGTTCAATTCAAGGTGACCTTAACTTACACAATAAGGGAATGTCAGGAACATTTAATTGTTGCATTTATTTGCTCTCTAACTGAGCACAAATAAATATTGTTGGTTTTCCATTTGTGGGAGGCTAAGTCCTAAAAATATGGTGGTTTAAAGGTTTGGTTTGGTTTTAAAAAGCTAGAAATTGTTTTGAATTAACTTTTGATTACAAAGTTTTTAATATGTACTCCTGACACATTCTAGAACACAAATGATTGTTAGAATTGAAAGGTAGTATAGGATGTGGTGTTTTCTGAAGAGGAAGATTTTTAATTAACAGTGTCTTGTCTCTTTCTGTCTCCAGGACAAACATGCTTTATTAGATGTAACACCAAATGCAGTTGATCGTCTTAATTATGCCCAGTGGTACCCAATTGTTGTATTCCTTAACCCTGACTCTAAACAAGGTGTGAAAACAATGAGAATGAGATTATGTCCAGAATCTCGGAAAAGTGCCAGGAAATTATATGAACGATCTCATAAGCTTCGTAAAAACAACCACCATCTTTTTACAAGTGAGTATATTAAGGCTGCATTTTAGATTAAAATGTCCCAGCAACAATAGGTTAAAGTGTCATGTCTTTCACATACAAAAACTTATATGATGACCTTTACTTGGAAAGCTTCCCATTATATTAACAGCTGAAAGAAAATGTGTATAATGCCAAAATAGAAATTTTAAATGTTTGTATCCTTTACTACCATCATTTCAATAATGATTTTAAGAAGAATTGACTGAATTTTTCTAACTTTGGGCAGTGTTTTAACATAAAACTACATTGTTAAATTTATTTTCAGCTACAATAAACTTAAATTCTATGAATGATGGTTGGTATGGTGCACTGAAAGAAGCAATTCAGCAACAACAAAACCAGCTGGTATGGGTTTCTGAAGGAAAGGTAAGAAATTTCTTAATACTCTTTTAACCCATTTGATAAGTTAGGTAGATACCTTTAAGTTACTGTTGTTTTTTTATGGATCAAGATCTTAGAATAATTTTAGAAAAGTTAGCTTTCATGCATTTATCATTTGTTTGTAGAGATTATAACTACTGTTTTTAATAGTTAGAGATTCTTAAATTTCCTTCCCTAATGGACTACCACTCCTGTGGGATTCTCCCTTAAAAGAATTCTCAGATGATAATGGAAAACATTTATGACTCTGCCTCTTTCTGACTGAGGAAAGACAACTTTTAACCTGGCTTCATTTTCTTCCTCTGAAAATGAGAGGACTTGGATGACCTAAATGAATGTTTCCTGAAGTGCTGTCCTTGGTGCACACGGGTCAGGACTTGTTCTAAAGGCAAGCAGTGGGTGGGAAATATCACCAGCCCTTATCTCTTCGAGTGTCATGGTAGCCACTAGTGTATTAAAGGTTCCAAAAAGTCTTGTAAATTAAAAAAAAAAAAAAAAGCCTACTTAAAAATATTTCCTTACATTTTTACCTTGGGATTTTTTTTTCTTCTACTCAGCACCTGCCAACATTCATTCTTACAACATACTGGGGAATATTGAACAAAGCAATAGATCTTTTCTAGCTCTGAATTTTGCTTTTTATATACACCCAAATGGCCAGCTTTAAAATAACCACTTTCCTTTTTTGATAGGAAAGGTCTGTTTATTTTTTTTGGAGAGTTGTTTTCTAAAGTATACTGTTGAAAGAACCTTTGTTTTTGATGTCTGTTACCTTCAGATCAGTGCAATATTAAAAAGTTTTGGTGGTTAGGGAACTTTGAGAATATCTCTGGTTTTTTGTTTTGCTTTTTGTATTTCCTTGTTGGTTTGTTTTTGTTGTGTTTTGCCCCTGCATGACCCCTTCTTTCCTCTGCCTGGCTGTTGGTACAAGTGCTCTGGCAGTGCATGCTGCATGCATAGGACCATGTATCCCTTGTTTAGGAACATGTGGCCTCTGCAAGAAGAAATGTTAAATGTTTATATCTAGAGGTAGTGTCACTGTTCTCACCTGTAGAAACGTGTTAGAACCATGAATTTTCTCATGTACCGGTTTGGGGGATGGACCATTCAAATGAGATCATAAGACCACTCTGAATAACTTACATGTTAGCTGGGACACTTGATAGGAAAAACACAGTGGAAAAAATCCAATACACCACTTTACATCAACACACTATTTCCAATTTTTATTTTCATTGCATTTGGTAAAATGGGATTGTAGTCTTCATACTAACCTTCTGTAACTACGTGATTCTGTTAGTATTCTTTGTCAGGTAGATAGCTTGCAGGTTAACAGCTTTCACTAGTGAACCCTTGGAATAAGTCTTTAAATCTCTTCCCCAAATGCACAAAGTAAACATGATTACCTGAGATTTTTTTAAGTCACATTCTTAATTTTCTATAATTTCTCTTTGTGATATTATGTACCTTCTTTCTTTGCTTGGTTTTAAAATAAAGGTCTTTTATATGAAAAAAAGTAGGTAGTTTATAATTATTAGGATAGATCAGTGCATTTCCTAAGTCACAAAAAGTTCAAATCAAGTTTGATTTCTCTTCCTGTCCCCTTCTATTGGATTGTATCTTAATAGATATATTCCTTACCCTTAGTAAAATAAAACCACTTTGTTGCACGTTGACATTCTCCTGAACTAACTACTTTGACTTAATTGCTAGGAAGAGTTCCTTTTGGCAAGATCTGACACACTCTTGTACGTTCTTTACTCAATCAAGAAAAGTCATCCTGAGGCTTTCTTATTGTGTAGATGTACCAGTTCCTGGTTCCAAACAACCCAAGGTTGTTGCTTACTTCTGCATTTCAAACAAGGTGCAGAAGCTAGACGAATTGTTGAGTTTTAAGTGAGTCTTCCCCAGGCCTTAAATATTTCCTGACACGTTAAAGATTAGTAGCAAGAATTCTCTTTTGCAGCAGCCATTATAGCATTCAGAAAGCAGTGGGACTTCAGTCAGATATTCTGCTCTAACAGGGCATATCCCTGGGATTCTCTCTTTTCGCAGCCTAGCATGTGCTTTGATGAAAGCGAGAGCCAGTGGGAGGCATGACATGCCCTGGTCTTTATTATCAGAAAGGCAGTGTTCAGGGTCAGGCTCCTACAGAGCCAAGCATAAGACTTAAAGGAAAGTTCCTTTCAGGCAGCTCAACTCCAAAGACAGTGTTATCTGGCATAGCAAACTTGGAGAGCCAACCCAGCCTGCTAGTAAATATCAATACATCTTCCTGGACAAGAGTTTCATGATTATCATTCAGTCCATGATAAAATGGAAGAAGTATTTTCTATCTTCTGGGCCCTTTTTCAGACCCTTTGACTCTCATGCCTAACCAGGAACAGTATCTATGCAAGATCCTCAGGGACTGTTCTATTTAATCCATGTACTAGTCTCAAATTACTGTGTAGTGACAGCCTGATACTTGGAACTCCATAGTTCCATTTCCCTCACATACTTTTCTCTTTCTTATCTACTTAGAAGCTAGTCAGTGTATACCATTAGAAACAAATTCAGCTCTTAAATTACTTGAAAAACAGAAACATAACTGCATTTCTACTTCTCCATCCATTGGATACTACTTCTGTGAAAAATAAATAAAAATGTCTTCTTGATTGAATGGGCAACCACCATGTAGGTGATGATTTTCTGTTATGTTTCATAAAAGCTTTTAGGGTCAAATACCAACTTTTAAAAAGTTGCTTTCTAATATAAATGTATTATCTCTTAACGCAACTTGAGCTGTGGGTTTATTTTCATAGTTATTCTCACGTTCATTGTTCTGTCAGTATGTCCTTGTTTGTATGAGCTTGGTTTGGTAGCATTCTCCCTCTTCACCTTACTTTGGTCTAAAAATCTAGTGAGTAGGTTTTATGAACGTGAGTAGTGTCAGTTCCTTCGTTGTCCTCTGGGGCTGAGCCCTGGAATCCAGTTTTGTCCTGACTGATCAACCAATATTTCATTCATCCAAGGCCTTCAGATCTCAAAGGATGCTATGTGTGTCTGCATGTGTGCTTGTACAATCTTCTTGACCTTTTGTGACCAGAAATTTCAAGAAATAGATATGATTTCTCCAAAGAAAAGTATCCTTTTCAATCTCCCTTGTAAAATAAAGGCCATCTCTTAAAGAACTACTGAATAAAATTTTTAATTTACTTTTATTTGACCCAGGCGGATGGTGCTACAAGTGATGACCTTGATTTGCATGATGATCGTCTGTCCTACCTGTCAGCCCCAGGTAGTGAATACTCAATGTATAGCACGGACAGTAGACACACTTCTGACTATGAAGATACAGATACAGAAGGCGGGGCCTACACTGATCAAGAACTAGATGAAACTCTTAATGATGAGGTTGGGACTCCACCGGAGTCTGCCATTACACGGTCCTCTGAGCCTGTAAGAGAGGACTCCTCTGGAATGCATCATGAAAACCAAACATATCCTCCTTACTCACCACAAGCTCAGCCACAACCTATTCATAGAATAGACTCCCCTGGATTTAAGACAGCCTCTCAACAGGTAAGCAGCAAGCATTCAACGTTTTATAGTTAGAAGTGAATTATTAAATTTTAGAATGTGGTGATTGAGTTCAAAAGGTATATTTTGTCCTTTCTCTAGATTACAACTTAATCTTTAACTCAATTTGAGAGTACCAAGGACAATTCTAAATTTTGTGTGTTAATCTTACACAGCCAATGTTCTGAACTTTTCAAAAGAATTTAGTACATGAGGTCATAGTTTAACAGTGTTACTCAGCACACTTAAAATATATGTCTGCCAATCACTATAAATTGAAGTGGGAAGTTAGCAATAAACATAAACACTATATTTAAAATATTTTAAACACTTCACAGAAAGCAGAAGCCTCATCTCCAGTCCCTTACCTTTCGCCTGAAACAAACCCAGCATCATCAACCTCTGCAGTTAATCATAATGTAAATTTAACTAATGTCAAACTGGAGGAGCCCACCCCAGCTCCTTCCACCTCTTACTCACCACAAGCTGATTCTTTAAGAACACCAAGTACAGAGGCAGCTCACATAATGCTAAGAGACCAAGAGCCATCATTGTCGTCGCATGTAGATCCAACAAAGGTACCTGTGCTGCAGTGTTGCACTAATTTGTTGCTCTCCATCAATCTAGCACATGATCATTTTTGCTTTGCCCTTTAAGTTTTCCTTTTGCTTTTTTTACTGTGGGCTTATACACTCTGGTGCTTTCAAATCGGTACAAATCATTTCAGTTTTGTAGTTTGCATGGCTTCTGGTGGTATACTGATTATTTGAGAAAAGGCCTTTTAAAGATTTGCTCTTAATATTTTTTTTTCATTTTTGGTTTTTAGTATTTTCCAGAATTTCTTAATATGTAGTTGAGACGTATCCAAGCATTTCTAAGTTCATATAAATCATGGTGTCCATAAATTTTCCTGATTTTCAGTGTCAGAATCAAGTGGAATCAGTAGTTGAGTGCATTAATTTTCTACTAAATTTAATAATTATCTTTAACTCACTTTTCATTTAATACATGCTAAAACCTAAAAGTCCCTACCCGCACTATAAATTTTGAGCTTTCACTTAAACTAGCTTTTTTTTTTTTTACTAATTTGTCTATCTTGGTAATAAATGGTAAACATACCATTTTCATGTATTAAAATCATAGTTTAATATTCAATCATAGTTTAATAAAAATATACTAGAATAAAAACAAAACTTTGTCCTTAAATGTGAAATTTTTGTACAGGTATATAGAAAGGATCCATATCCTGAGGAAATGATGAGACAGAATCATGTTTTGAAACAACCAACTGTTGGTCACACAGGCCAGAGGCCAGACAAAGAGCCAAACATGACCTATGAAGCTCAAGTTCCCTATGTGGAAAAACAAGCCAGCAGAGATCTTGAGCAGCCCACATACAGATACGACTCCTCAAGCTATACAGACCAGTTTTCTCGAAACTATGACCATCGCCTACGATATGAGGATCGAATTCCTGCATATGAAGAACAATGGTCATATTATGATGACAAACAGTCCTACCAGCCTCGACCTTCTTTTGATAATCAGCACCCTCGAGACCTTGACTCCAGACAGCATCCTGAAGAGTCCTCAGAACGAGGGTATTTTCCACGTTTTGAAGAGCCAGCCCCTCTGTCCTATGACAGTAGACCACGATATGAACAGCCACCTAGAACCTCCTCCCTACGACATGAAGAACAACCAGCTCCTGGATATGACATGCATAACAGATACAGACCAGAAGCACAGCCCTATCCTTCAGCTGGTCCTAAGTCTTCTGATCCCAAGCAGTATTTTGATCAGTACCCACGAAGTTATGAGCAAGTACCATCACAAGGATTTACCTCCAAAGCAGGCCATTATGAGCCTCTCCATGGTGCTGCAGTTGTTCCTCCTCTAATACCTTCATCTCAACATAAACCAGAAGTTCTGCCTTCAACTACTAAACCACTGCCTCCTCCCCCAAATCTTACTGAAGAAGAGGAAGACCCAGCAATGAAACCACAATCTGTGCTCACCAGAGTTAAAATGTTTGAAAACAAAAGATCTGCATCATTGGAGAACAAAAAGGATACGAATGACACTGCCAACTTTAAGGTAAACGTGTTTCTGTATGCCTTGAATGCATAGGCACAGAGAGTGCATAGCAGTTTAGAATGCTTCTTAGCTGTGCCCTCCCTCCTAAAGGAACCCTGCTTGGTAACGATCTTGTTTGTTTTTGCAGCCTCCAGAAGTAGCATCTAAACCTCCAAGTGCTTCCATTACTGGTCCTAAAGCCACTTCTCAGAATCAATTCAGTGAACATGACAAAACTCTTTACAGGTGGGTGCACTTTGTGGCGTTTATACATAGAACTGACCAGGAATTTACTCTTAATTAGTGAGAAAGTCTTCTGTGTTAGCAGAGGAGAGTTGTAAAAAAGAGAGGATTTCTTCTTAAATAAAAACTGCCGACTCTCCTAATCAGAATACTGATCCTAAGGAAGGAGCAGATAATGTGTACCTTCAAGAAGTAAATCTTTTGAAAAGAGATTTTTTTTTTCAGCAAATGGTTAATAAAAAATTTAAAGCCCTAATTATGTTATGTTTGGCAATTTCAGATTGGTTTAAGTCACTACAAGTAATCATTTAGTGAGCATGCATAATGTTCTTGCCATTGTGCTAATAATTATATCAGCACAATGAGGCCACACTATTGTTTTCTGCATTTTAAAGAGAGGTGCTAAGGCAGGGCTCTGTGACATGCCCCTGTAATCCCTGACACTCAGGAAGCTGAGGCAGGAGGATTGCAAGTTTCTTCCTCAGTCTCCCTAATTGCTGATATTACAGGTGTGCACTACCACATATGGCTTCAAATATCCATTTTTGACTGTACAGATTCCAAAAATCACAGTAGTCAGTCTAAAAAGTTGTTTTATTCATTGCCAGGATCCCAGAACCTCAAAAACCTCAACAGAAACCACCTGAAGATATTGTCCGATCAAATCATTATGATCCGGAGGAAGATGAAGAATACTATCGAAAACAGCTCTCATACTTTGACCGAAGAAGTTTTGAGAACAAACCTTCTGCACACATTCCTGCCAGCCATCTCTCAGAGCCTGCAAAATCAGTTCATTCTCAGAATCAACCAAATTTTTCTGGTTATTCTTCTAAGTAAGTAATTTCACCTAAGACAACTTTTTAAACTAGATGAAATATAAAGGTTCAATTGTGTAAAACGCAATTATTAACATGAAGTTCAATATATTTTTTTAAGAAAGTAGTTTCACATAATACATGGTTTTCTTAGACTTAGGAGTTCCTTATTATACATATGTTCTAGTGCTAAATGTGTGTTCTTAATCTCTGATATCAGATTTATATATATATATATATATATATATATATATATTTTGCTTTAGAAAACATGCCAAAATCAAGAGTTTTTGAGGAAGGAGAGTAAACTGTAAAGATCCTGATTTTTAGGTAAAATCTGGTTTTTTTGTTTTTTTTTTTTAATACATTCACTGATGATTCTTTTTCTTACTTTTTAAATATGAAAATAGAGCTATGAAGGGAACACTGGAGGGAAATACTAGATTGTTTGTTCTGGTTTTATTTATCCAAGCAAGAAAAAAACTTGTCTTTTTCATTGTTGAAGCTTGAGGGGACTACAGATTTCTGGTCCAGTTTTATAGACAAGGAAACCAAGGTTAAATGAAGTGAAATGATAGAGCAGAGCTGGGACTGATCCCCAAGTTTCTTCACTTTGGGTGCTGTACTACTAAGCTGTGTCCCCAGACACTTTTTTTTATAGACTTTTTTTTCCCTATCTGTTCCCTCCTGGTATGTTTGTGTCTCCTGCTGGTATTTTTTTTTTTTTTTTCTGGTTGCAGCCTAATTCATAGGGTCTGGTGCAGAGAGTTGGGTATAAAGCCTCATGGGCACCAGTGGGTTCATATCCTCAAACCAGCTGCTGGGAAGTATTTGAGCTCAGGGAAGACCTGTGACCTCTGTCTGATTATGTCAGGCTCACACACATCATTTCCTTCTGATGAACTTAACATCAGCTGATGAGAGGCATTATAACCAAAAGGTCCCTTTACAACAGCACCTGCATGATTGTTTGAATAACTGGGACTATAGTGTGTAGCGTAAAGAAGTTGACACATCAGAAGTCATCAGCCATTTCAGTTTTGTGTCAAAGATGAAAAGCACCTAGATTTTTATTTACCCAAATGTTTGGGGTAGTATCAACCCATGTTTCATTTGTCATTTACTATTGACTGAAAATTCTTTTAGAATATACTTTTAAACCTCAAACATTAAAAACCAATTTTAATTGTCTTCATACATTATTTGAAGTGAAGACTTTCTTTTTCCAACTATTTAAATCTTTATGCATGTAGAAGAAAACAGTTTATGAGAAATACAGATGCATACTGAGTGCTATAGTGGGGATTGATGTAAGACATTATCATACATTCCCCCAGCACAAACTATACAGGTGCCCAGTAACATTTAGATAGAGTATTAAGACTCATATGAGCTCACCTTTGGCAAGGTAGAAGGATATATCCTACAGTAATTATTTTTACATACACCATGAGACTCATATCATTCCGTTCCTGTCAGAAAAGGGCCCAGCAATGTAGTTTAATTATTTTATTTATCCTTTTGCATGTTTGATGAACAGATATGACCTTAAAAGAATACATTTAGCTATAAGAAGTAAGTAAAAGTTTTGCTAGGGAATTAAATGAAAAACACTCTCCCACACCACTATACCACCACCAGTATTAGGGATTGAACCCAGGGGTGCTGTACTACTAAACTATGTCCCCAGACACTTTTTTAATAGACAGTTTTGCTGTGTTCCCATGGCTGGCCTGGAACTTGGTGATCATTCTGCCTCAACCTTCCTAGTAGCTGGGTTGTAATGTGTGCTACCATGCCCAGTTGAAAGGCATACTTGATTTTGGATTATTTTGGCTTTCTAGAAAGACTTAATAGCTTATTTGTGATATGTAACTTTCAGACAGAGTCTAGAATACTGCCTGATATACAGTAGAGGGTTGGTAATTATTTGTCAAGTGAATGAAGTTCAACATAGGACACAAAGTAGTAGGTGCATCAGCCACCCAACTTTTCCTTAACACAGCTCTGGGGGAAGAATCAGTGTTTGCTGCTGGTCAAGGATATATTTATTGCCTTTGAAAGAAAAATAACATCTGTTTTGCTTTTCAGAGAACTAAATGTAGGACTGGTGATGTATCTCAGTGGTAGAGCACTTGCCTAGCCATGTAGGAGGCCCTGGGTTCAATACCCAGTACCACAAAAACTTAAGTGTATTAGAGATTGATGGCAAATTGTTTTTGTATCATATGAACATTAAATGAGAGACTGTAGAAGTAAGCATGGAAGCTTTGGATCCACCCATCACAGGGCTTAGCTTGCCACTTGAGATTAATGAAATCTTACTAGAATGTATAATGTATGTGTGTTAATCATAGTCGTGATTCGAAGGTATGCATGTTTCCTTTTACTGATTTATTATTACCCTGCTAGGGAACTAGTATAACTGTCACGTTATCACTTTTTCATGTGTCTGTACTTGGAGAATTTCTTCTGACCAGGCCTTGTCTTTTTTCAAACATTTCACTCTTACATATTCAGAATCTACTGATTATCCCTGGTTACTGGTTCTTCATTTGGTTCTTTTATCCTTGTGTGTGTGTGTGTGTGTGTGTGTGTGTGTGTGTGTACGTGCATGTGTGTGTGGTGTAGTACTGGGAATGGAACCAAGGGCCTATCACATGCTAGGCAAGTGCTCTACTGTTGAGCTTCATCCCCAACTTGGTTCATTTCTTTGCTCACCATTAGCAACTGCAGCAGAAGGTGAAGGAGAGTGGCGCTCAAAAACATTAATTGCTTTTCACTGGCAACCCTAATTAAAATATGTGGAGGGTAGGCAGGCAGGGTACAGGTTACTGTATATTAATATATTGGTAATTTCCTAAATGACAGTGATAATTTTCTTTTATGAACCAAATTATGCTGACATTGACATGGTGGATGTTGGTTAATATTTTGACATGACATTTGAGTTCCATTTGCTGCAAATTTACTTAGTTAGATTGACCATTTTCTTTCATTTTTCTATTGCGCTTGCTTTGCCATCACCTAGATTTCTTGGCTCTTACACTAGCTATGACTACTTGAAAAGGAACGTCAAGTGGTAAGACTGGCATTAATGTGAGGTTGTTACTTGAGGTGTCCCTCACTGTGTCACTGGCATTATGTGCACTTCCAGATCTTAGTGGCATCTCCAAATGTTTAGTCTAAATGCATGAAAGTTCAAAATGACAGCATAGTTTTAAAGCTAATCATAAGGCTAGCTATCTTCACAAAAGTCTTCTATTAAAATAAGTATGTATTTGAAATGTATATGTTATTGTTTGTGCACATAAAGCCAGTGCAGCTTTGGCACTCTGCAGTAAGGTTTAGATGACAATGTTGCAATTATGGGTCTATTTAGAAGTTTTCTTTTGTTTGAATTTTGTGTGTTATATATTAACAATTGGCAATCTGAAACAAATAAAATATGTATCACAATTTGACTTAAATGAGCTTCACAAAATAAAGTAATATCTGCTGCTTTAGCAGTCAGTAACAACAACAAAATTATCTGGTCAATCAAGGGGAGATTTTAAAGTAAGAGACGTTCAGTTTTTTGGTGTTCCTGGAACACAGCTATGCCCATTCATTGACTTATTGTCTGTGGCTGCTAAAATGTCAAAGCTGAATAGTTGTTACAGAGGCCATATCCCCAAAAAGCCAAAAACTTGTTTGGCACCTCAGTGAGTAAATTTGCCAATCTCTGGTGTCTGGCATCATCATTTATGATGATATAAGTATACCGGACTCCAAGACTTTAAAACCTTAAGATATAAAATCGGAAGTGAGTCTATAAAGGACTCAGAAATGGGTCTAAGGAAGACTTGTATCAAGGTGTATTTTATAAAATACTTGTAAGACTTCCTTAAACCTACCAACCATTATTGTTTTGTAAATGCTGCAATTATTAAAAATTATACCCAAAACTTAATCCACCTTTTGGTTGCTATTTTCTTGATGTTTTACTAATATTATTAAGTATCTGTGCTGTCTTCACATTTCTCGTGCTGATGAATTGTTGAATTTGTTTGTATATTTTGATAGAATAACTATCCATACTCATGAGAAAAAAATTGTGAAATTTTTGGAATTTTTTTTTTTCTCCCTAGTTTAGGGATATTTGGAAGAATGAGAACTTGTTTTGTAAATGAGTCCATATTCAGGGGTTGGTATTTTCTTTCTTTCTTTTTTTTTTTTTTTTCCTAATAGGGGAAAACCAGAAGCTGATGCTGTGGATAGATCATTTGGTGAGAAACGCTATGACCCAATCCAGGCCACCCCTCCTCCTCCTCCATTGCCCTCACAGTACACCCAGCCAGCTCAGCCTGTCACCAGCTCTTCTCTTCACATACATTCTAAGGGATCACATGGTGAAGGTAGGAAGTTCACAAGTTGACATTATTATTATAATATAGTGATAACTTATAAAATTAAATTCTTGTATTCTCTAAGCTAAGTGGTTTATATGTTAAAAAATAATCTTTGGGCTAGGATCAGTGAACATTAAGGATTTTCTTAAAAGTATATCTTCTGTTTTTATGACTGTGACCATTATATTGGACAAGTGTTTTAGCTTAACAGATCTTAATCTTGTTGCAACATAGCTTAATTTTATGCTAGTCTTCAAATCTTCTGGAAGAAGATTTACCAGTGTGTCTAAATTTTTATACTTTTGAAGAATGGTTTCTAAAAATTGTTATGTTCCATTTTTACACGTAGACATAGAAAACCATAAAATGTTATCTCTAGCACCTTGTCTTTCTAATTTCTTGGTAAAATTCTCAACGAGGCAGATAACATATATCCAATGTATTCATTCAAATAGCTATGTAATCTTATACCTTAGGAATATAGCAAATGTATTTATCCATTCTCCTGTTGACAGACATTTTGCTAGTGCCAACAAACTTCTTTGTTATTTACATAGGAATCAAATTTCAGGTTATGTAAGTCTTCAACCAACAAATTTTATGTAGTTCTAAATTGATACTACTTTGAGATTTTTCTCCACACACTATCACATCTGCAGATAAAGATAGTTTTAATTCTTATTTTCACATCTTTTATGCCTTTTCTTTCTTTTCTTGCTTTATTGCACCAGCCAGGACCTCCTGAAATGTGAAATGTTGAATAGAAATGCTTAAAGCAGACATCTTTCGCAGGTTCGCCCATCTTAACCTATTATGTCCCAGGGTCCTACATGTAGGACACCTATAAAAATTTAAATTGAGCAACAGTTATATTCGTTGCTCGGTTTAAATTTTTATCGGTGTCCTATATATGGGATGCCAAGACATAATGGATTTAAGGAGAAAAGATTTAATGTTTAACCCTTATGATGTTACTGTAGGTTTTTTGTAGCTGTCCTTTATCATGGTTAGGAAGTTTCCTCTAGTCCTAGATTGCTGAAAGCATTTTCTCAAATGCTTTTTCTCATGTATTAAGATGGTCAAATGATTTTTCTCCTTCATTCACTTAATGTGGTAAATTATATTACTATAATCATGAGGAATTTGGATTAATAATTTTCTTGTAATGTTCTTGTCTGATTTGGGTATCAAAGCTGTGCTGATTTAATAAAAGAAACATTATTTTTACATTTCCATATTCTGTTTATCGAAGAGTGTGTAAAGCATTGGTACTATTTTATCCTTAATTTCACAGAATTCCGTTGGTATTTTTTTTACACTGCCCCCAGCAATACAATTCCTGTTGTTCTACATCTTCATCAATAGTTGGCATTATTGAACTTCTCAGTTTTACCATTCCAATGGATGTGAAGTGGTATTTAATGGTTTATTTTGGGGTTTGCTTTACATTTTCCTAATAGGTCAAGTATCTTACTGTACAGTTAATGGGCACTCTAGTTGCCACTTTCATTTTTTGCCCATTTTTCTGTTTCGTTGAGGGTGGTGTTGTTTTTTTTTAAACAAATGTATAGGTATTTTTTCTAGGTTTTAGATGTTAGTACTTTATTAGGTGTATACTTTGTAAATATCTTCTAATATGTGGCTCTTTTCTTTAACTTTGGTCATGGTGAGCTATTCATTACTGAAATTTTTAATGAATCAAATTTGTCATTCTGTTTCTAATTTGTGGTGGATATTGGAAGAGGGTTGCTCAGACACTAGTCTCTGGAGGTCAGGACCCTTACAGCATGACCCTGAATTCAAGGCAACAGAGTACACTAATAGCTCTGAGTGTACTACCCAGACCTGGGCTTCTACTCCAGCACAAGGACAAGCTGAGCTAGACAAGACATCAGAGGGCTACTAAAACTTTTTTCAGGAAATTTTAAAAAATGTTTTCATGTTTGTTTTTCAGGTAATTCAGTATCACTGGATTTTCAGAATTCTTTAGTGTCCAAACCAGACCCACCTCCATCTCAAAGTAAGCCAACAACTTTCAGACCACCAAACCGAGAAGAGACTGCTCAGACTACTTTCTATCCCCAGAAAAATTTTTCAGATAAAGCTCCAGTTAACGGAGCTGAGCAGACTCAGAAAATGATCACTCCAGCATACAATCGATTCACACCAAAACCATATACAAGTTCTGCCCGACCATTTGAACGCAAGTTTGAAAGTCCAAAATTCAATCACAATCTTCTGCCAAGTGAAACTGTACATAAACCTGACTTGTCTTCAAAAGCTCCCACTTCTCCAAAAACTCTTATGAAAGCACACAGTTCAGCACAGCCTCCTGAGTTTGACAGTGGAGTTGAAACTTTCTCCATCCATGCAGATAAGCCTAAATATCAAATAAATAATATCAGCACAGTGCCTAAAGCTATTCCTGTGAGGTAAGATTCTTATTTGCCTTTGTGTAAACATTAGCCCTTTGATTTATTCTATGTTAAGTTCAGTATAGTTTATGTGATTTTGGACTTGAAATGATAATTGTAATTCTACGTATAAACTAAACAATGTCCTTGTTTTGAATATCATTCTGTATCTCTGGGAGGTATCAGATGTTAATAACATTAAAAAGCTAATAATCATGTATGATTGGTAGGTATTGTCATTTATCCATTTGTGACAGAAAACAGTTTGCCCAGGGTCACATAGCTAGGGCAAGGTAAACCCGATTCAGCCCCTGGTCATCTGACCTAAAAGCCCATACTCTTAGCTGACCATGGTTTCCTGTAACCTCCTAAATTCTACTGATGAGGTATATTTGAAGAATATCTTAGAAAAATGAGTACCTGTATTACTCATCTTCTATTTGTTCATCATGGATACTGAAAAATAGAGATGTAATAACCCCAAAAACTGCAATTATGAAACAACAGTTACTAATAAGATGGTTGAGCAAATGAGACAAAGTGAAGCTACCTAGAATCTCACTCAGATGCATTCTGTTTTCTCATAGTGACTGACCAGACCCATCTGGCCACATATCAGATCAGATCAGTCTCCTAAGTCCAGTTATGTTTTCAAACTCACAGGTTGTCAGGGATGGGCCACAGGGGACTCCTACTTTTAGGGACTATATGGTATTACCACCTCAGGCAGTGGGCTCTGCTAATCTTGCAATTGTGCCATAAGATTCCATCCCTCACACTCCAGTCATGCTGGAATGAAGCTGCAGCTGCCCTTTATATGCTTCTAAGTTATTGGTCCATTTTTCTGCCCACCTTAAGTTCAGGATTAAAACTTTACTTCAGAAAGTCTTGATAAACTCCATTTTTTAAGTAGTCATTAATACCACATCTTTTTTTTACCTTTGATATTCTTCTGTACTAAGTTAACCTAGTTTCTCTTTCATGGATCTTTGGGATGTACCCATACCAGGGACTTTACTTTTGTAACCTTGGAAGCCTTGGCTTTGATAGTATGGTTGTTTGGTAGGGGAATGCTCAGGAAGGGCCATGCATCTGCACACTTTAAAATCCTAGAGAGACTTTATCAAATCTAAGATGTTCTCAGCTGTAAACACCACAGTTACATGTATGACTAAGAAGATTAAAGAAAATGCTACCAATTAAATTGTGACTAACCATCAATTTTAAAAAGTAATACGTTGATGGGTATTGAAATGTCCTTCTTTTATTAAAAGCCAAGATATCAGATTTTATACACTCATATTGCATAGTCAGTAATGATGCTAACTCAACTAGCTATCAGAAATACAATTGATTTCTCTAAGAAAAAATATGCTTAATTATCTCTCTAGGTAAAATCTTTGACTAAAAACTTATCTTGTTAAAGTAACTTCTTGATCGTATGTAGAAATAAAATGAAACCACCTATTAAATAGTTAATAAAGGGAAAACTCCTGTGTGTTATTAGGAATTTACTTATTAGCTATTTCTGAACTCTCAGTCCTTCAGCTATGGAAGAAGATGAAGATGAAGATGGTCATACTGTGGTTGCCACAGCCCGAGGCATATTTAACAGCAACGGTGGGGTGTTGAGTTCCATAGAAACTGGTGTTAGTATAATTATTCCACAAGGAGCCATTCCCGAAGGAATTGAGCAAGAAATCTATTTCAAGGTCTGCCGAGACAATAGCATCCTCCCACCTTTAGATAAAGAGAAAGGTAAATGTTATTTAGGTAAATGTTATTTATATTTCTGCTTAGTTCTAGTAACTTTAAAGTTGCCCTGTGGGATAAAAGCTAGCAGCTTCTCTGTTCACTCTGGGCCAACCACAGCATGTTCCTTCCAACAGGGAGGACCTCTCAAATGAGCTCTGTGAAAGGGAGCAGCATCATGGACATGTGGTGGGTCGTCCATAGTGGAACCACAGTGACCTTCCACAATGCATTCTTTACTTTCATGATGAAATCCAAAGTGTTGGCAGGTGACAGGCCACTAGATGTCCCTCACACATGGCTGCCAGGCAGTCTTGGCTGACCTAACCAAATTTGTCTTTGAACCATTCTACCCTTTCATCTGTGGAGATGGATTAAGGAGCCCCACTCAGAAAGGCTTTGCCCTGCCTGTCACCTGATTACAGATGCTGTTGAGGCAGGGCTGTCTTACTCATCACTCCAGAAGCTAGCACTAGTAAACACTCAGTAGAATAAATGAAATATTTTTAGAAGACATCAGAGTGTATCTGCGCTTCCTAAGGAACTAGGAATGCTGCTGTTTTCACAATCTTCCTGGACTTATCAGAGTGAAATTATGATGAGCTGTATTATGTCTTTTAACAGTACTTTACTTCTCTGACTACACTGACCTTAGCTTACTTTCTTATATTTTGCCAGAATACTGAAATCTGATTCTACATGCTAATTTTGGGATAGCTTGTCTTAAAAACCAATAGGACTGATTATGTTGGTCTTGCATGAATTTCTTAAACTAAGTCTATAACAGACTTGAGAAATGGAAGATAAAAGTGACATTTGTGGAAAGTACATTTGAATATGCTGTGCAGTGTAGACCTATATGGTTGAATGTGGTAGCTAATAGCTACAGTGGATATTTGGCACTTGAAATGTAGCTATCTTGAATTGAAAGGTGTTAGAAATGTAAAATACCAATTTCAAAGTGTTAGTGTATTGATTACATTTTGGAATAATGATGTTTCAGTTTTATTGAGTTAGATAAAATATTAAAATTGGTGTGACTTGTTTCTTTTTACTTTCTAATTTGGCTGTGAGAAAATTTTGAATTAAATTTGTGGCTTCTGTTATGGGTCAGTAGTGCTATAGAAAACTAATCCCATTTGGCTCTATAGTATATAGTTAGAAGTGGGGTGAGGAGAAAACTATGTGTCTAGAAGAAAGATCCTCATTTCACCTCTTGCCTGTCCCTTTCCTTGACTCCAGGTGAAACTCTGCTGAGTCCCTTAGTGATGTGTGGGCCCCATGGCCTCAAGTTCCTGAAGCCTGTGGAACTGCGCTTACCACACTGTGCGTCTATGACTCCTGACGGTTGGTCTTTTGCTCTAAAATCATCCGACTCTTCGTCGGGTATGCTGTCTTCACTCTGTCCTCTGGGGGCTTTGGGTACTGTCATTGATTAAAACTGGGCTAATCATGCTCCCATGCTGTATGTTAGCAGATCTTTACCTCTGTTCCTGTGGCCTTGTAGGCATCATCAGTGTCAACAAATTTTTATCATTTTACTGAAATGATTTGGTCCCTTCATGTAATTATTTCTATTTTTGGTTACTATTTTTAATTTTTTTTTAATCTAAAAAACATGTATACCAGAGAAACTTAAAAGAGAAAAGATCTTCCACTGTGATCATACTTGGCCATGGTTTTTCAGTGTAAAACTCTAAAAGTTCTATTTTTTAAATGACTTTTTGCTCTTAAGATCATAATTTCAAAGTTTCTCTTGCATTTTCACATTTTCTCACTTCCTTAAGTGATTTAAGTCAGTTACCAGTTGGAACTGTCTTTATTATTGGTACATCACTCTATGAGAATCTAGTATAGAGAAATAAGAATTTAAAGTTTTGCTTCTGAATTTTTGATAAATTAGTAGATTTATCAAATAGAGGTTATGGAATAAAGATTATAGTAGGAGCATATTTTAAAGTAACCCAACAACAAAAAAATTGTATATAAGTAGCATTTTTCCTCATTTATAAATACTCCATCTTTTAGAAAAAAATAAATAACTTTTAACATGCCAGGTATTAAATCTATTTCTTCAAGGACTCCATTAAACATTTTATTAGCCTAGGTTGAAACTGCATTTAAAATGTATATTCCAAAAGCCAGATAGTATACCATGAGATCTGATTTTGCTCTAAACCAAATTAGAATGGGATCTTTAAGATAATTACTTGCTTTTTAAATGATCTTTTTCCAGATACTATATTAAGGATTAATGATTTCCACATTTGTTATATCCAATATTTTATGTGATAAAACATAAGTTGTGTTAGATTACTTATTCTGTTAAGTTTGAGTATGTTTACCCAGAAGATAAATATAACTGTATGAATCCTAAATGGCTTTAGAATGTGTTGCTGCTATAAATATTCCCTCAAGAAGTCACTATAGATTTTAACTACTAACATAATCCTAACAAAAACTCAAGACTAAAGATGAGATGTTTTTGTTTATGTCTAGAGTTGTTATAATTCTCTGATCACCTGAACAGTTTGCTCTTTCCAGTAATACACAAGCCCATCTGTATCTGAAGTTAAATCACTGTTTAGAAAGCACTGATCCTATCATAAGATGTTACTGACTCTAAATACTACTTAGGTGATGTATAGCTTACTATAGAAAACATGCCCAACTGGTACCCTTGACATTTGGGCCAAATAATCTTTTGTTGTGGGGGCTGTTCTGTCTGCTACCAGATACTTGGTGGCTCTTCTGGACTCTCCCCCCACTATATTCCAGTTGTATCAAGCAAAAAAAAAAAAAGTCTTCAGACATTGTCCCTTGGACACAGAACCAGTTACTTCTGGTTGAAAGTTATTGCTGTAAGGGAAACAAAAGTCAGTGGTTTTGACTGTCATCTTGGATGCCACAGAGACATACAGATGTTTTGGCCTTCTTTACATTTAATACCTGTTGCCCAGAGATTCTTAATGCTAGCTTCATATCTTAAAACACCAAGAGCTTATTAAAAGCTCAAAAGCTCACTACCTGCCCTAGACCTACACAGACAGTGAGTTTTTAAAGGTCCACAAATGATTTTGTTGCACAACAAGAATTGGGTGGGGCGGTCTTGCTGGTTTTTATTTTGATTTGATTTTGTAAGGCAGAAAGGTTCTTTAGGAGATAGATTCTGCAGGAGTTTAATTTCTTGGTCTATGAACAAACATAACAGATGTCTTCTCACATGGATGATCATATAATTATTTTCCAAACTTTTAAAAGTGAAAGACGTTTTTAATAATTATGTAGACTCAGGGGCAAACTGGATCTGTCCTAGGCATATAACTTCATTCATTATTTGAAAAGGCCAGTGAACTTAATGGTAAAAGTTATTTGAAACAGCTTTCAAATTATTTGTTGCCAGCAACACTGCATTAACATGTAGCACTTAAGAGTTTTAATATATATACAATATGCTAAAGATATAGAAGAAAGTTATATCAAATATAAATGTATTTATTTTTGCCCATAATTGTGAAGTGTTATGGGTAACAGTTTAGCTAACTATAAATAACATTTATTTCTCTTTATCTCATAGGTGAGCCTAAAACCTGGCAAAACAAGTGTCTTCCTGGAGATCCAAATTATCTTGTTGGAGCAAACTGTGTTTCTGTCCTGATTGACCATTTTTAATTCTTAAAATATAGGAATTTGATTAAATAATGTGAAACCGGGTTGAACTTACTAAATTTAAATGGAACCACTCTATCAAGTATTATACTTTTCTTAGAATTGATACTACAATTTGTTAGTATTAAGCATTTGTTGGAACTTATGAAGATTAGTGAGCATGCTCCTGAACCATGGTCTAAAACCATGCTACAGACTGCATGTTTATGATTGAAGAACTGTTGGTATTGGCTAGAGGTTCAAAGATATTTTGTTTTGTAATGATTTTTGTACTTTTTTACATTCACTGCTTAACTTCACATACTGATTTCCGTTAAAATACCAGCCAGTAAATGGGGGTGCATTTCAGTTCTGTTCTTTCCAAAGTATACTGTTTGAAACTTTATTATGGCCCTGGCCTAGTATACACATTTTATTTTATTATGCATGAGGTAATATGCACACATTTTTTAAATGCACCTGGAATATATAACCAGTGTAGTGGATTTAACAGAAATGTACAGCAGGGGAATTTATAACTTTGGGGAGGGGGGAGGGTCAAATAAAGACAATTACTTATTGTATATGAAAACACATTTTTCTTAGGGAGGACACCAAAGCATGTGAGACTGGTTCCATGGCCTCTTTGGATCTATAAATTAACCATATCACCACAGAAATACTTACCAGCAGGAATGCCTTACCCTCATGTTTTTAATTCTTAGATTGTTCTTGCTATGTATTACTGAGTTTTTATGGCTTTTGTGCACATCTACATACTGTATCATGGAAAAGATTGAGTAAATTGTGAATTTGGTGGTTTCAGAAATGTGTAATCACCTAGCAGAAAATAATGGTGTATGGTATGATTTAGAAATTTCCTTTTTCTCTTTTTCTTCCTCTTTCTTTTCTTTTTTTTTTTTTTTTGACAAGGCGCAGTGGTTTTCTGTTCTTTTGGCATTTGAAACTTTGATGTTTTAAGGATGCTTGTACATAAATGCGTGCATACCACTTTTGTTCTTGGTTTGTAAATTAACTTTTATAAACTTTACCTTTTTTATACATAAACAAAACGGAATTTCTAAGAAAGGCTACCTTTGTATTCTCTCCTGTACCTCTTGAGCCTTGAACTTTGACCTCTGCAGCAATAAAGCAGCATTTCTATGACACATACAAGGTCATTTTTTTAAGAAAAAGAATGCACAGAGTTGTTACATTTTTAAGTGCTGCATTTAAAAGACAGTTACTCAGAATTCTCTAGTTTGATTAAATTCTTGCAAAGTATCCCTACTGTAATTTGTGATACAATGCTGTGCCCTAAAGTGTATTTTTTTACTAATAGACAATTTATTATGGCACATCAGCACGATTTTTGTTTAGATAATACACCACTACATTCTGTTAATCAATCATTAGGTGTGACTGAATTTCTTTTGCGGTTACTAAAAATCTCAAATTTCTAAATCTGCAGAATAAAACTTTTTAAAGTAATGTTCTGGTTTGGTTTGTTTGCCCACATTTAGTTTCATGAAACTTTATAATCCTACTCTTAAATCCTGTACACATTAATCCTCTTCATACAGGTCACTCGCTGCTGCCTCAGATCTGGTGCTGCACATTCAGAGTCTGTTCCCTGTGGCCAGTGTGTACTGTGGGGTGGGCATTGCTGGTCAGAAGGGCTTCAGGTCAAAGCCAGTGAGTAGGAAAAAGAAGCAGGCAGACTGTCTCTTCAGAGCACTATGAGCATGTATGTATATGTGTGTGTGTATGTTCACTAGGACCAATTTGCATATGGTTTGTTCCCCAGAAAACATGGGAACTGGGGATGTATTTCAATGGTGAAGCACTTCCCCAGCATGTGCAAAGCCCTGGGTTCCATCCCCAGTGCTATCAAGGAGGGAGGTGCTCCCATCAACAGATGGAAAGAGGTTTGTTTAATCACCCATCTTTATTGCCATTTAAGTCATTGTCATAGTGTTTTACTGAACATCTTTATAGATTTAGTCCATGTTTGTGGATTTTGTTTCATTTCTTTCTTTTTTATTAAGGTATATAATTTATATATCATAACTAACCCTTTTTAAATTATATAGTTTTTCAAATTTTAATAAACCATACTGTCATAACCATTACCACAATTATACAACAATTTTCTCATTCTCTGCCTGGCCCCTGAAGTTCCTTCCTCCTTGTAGACTAATCAGCTCCTGGTCATCAGTGAAGTCTTTTCTGTTCCTATAGTTTGCCTTTTTGAAGGTGTCCTATAAATGTAATCATAGAATATGTAGTCTTAAAATCTATGGCTAAACTGCCACAGACTTGCAATGCATTTGAGATACATTTACCATGTTGCAGGTATCAGTCCTTTTTGATTACCAAGTATTCTTGTGATATACAGCCATGCCAGAGTTTCTTGATCCATTCCCTAATTAAGGAACTCTTGGCTTGTTTCCAGGTTTTAGAGTTGATAAATAAAGCAGATTTAAACATTTGCATACAAGCCTTTGTGTGAACATAAGCTTTCATTTCAGTTGGCTAAATATCTAGGAGCAGGATCACTGGCTCATGTGGTAAGTGGATGTTATTAACCTGTAAGAAACAGCTAAACTGTTTTCCAGAGTTCTTGTACCATTTTGCAGTTCTATCAGCAGGCTGAGGGTCCATCCAGCTCTGTGTCTTACCAGCTGTTAGTTTTGTCAGTAATTTTTATCTTGACCATTCTTTTAGGCTGTCTCACTGTGGTTTTGATTTGTATCTCTCTAATGACTCTTGATGTTAAACATCTTTTATTCACCATCAATATGTCCTCTTTTTGGTTTAGTATCTGGTCAGATTTTATCCATTTTAAAAATTTCATTGATTATTTTCTGATTTTTGAGAGCTCTTCATGTATTCTAGATGCACATTGATTGTGTAATTTGTGATTTGCAAATCTTTTCTTAATATTGTCCAAGAATGGGAGTTGATTTTGATGAAGTCCAGCTTATGACTTTTCTTTCATGGATTGTAACTTTTAGTATAATATCTTAGAAAATTTTGTCTAACCCTCAACATAGAATTTTAAGTTTTCTTTCAGAACTTTTAAAAGATTTTACATTTATGTTTGATTAATTTTATGTGTAGTGTGAGGTTATGTGTCAAGTTTCACTTAGACTATTCAGTGTTATATTTGACCTCCATATATGAAACACAAGACACTGGGCTTCCATATAAATAAATAAGTGGAAGGAACATAAAAGTCTGTTGTTTGTATCTACCTGCCTTCAACACTGTATGGCGTGATTGTCAGGCAAGATTTAAATATCTACTGCTGTTATGATTTAGATGTGAGTTGTCTCCAAAAGCTCTTTTTTTTTTTTTTTTTAACATTTTTTTAGATGTAGATGGACACAATACTTTTTTAAAATTTAATTTGTTTATGTGGAGCTAGGGATCGAACCCAGGGCCTCATGCATGCTAGGCAAGCGCTCTACTACTGAGGCACAACCCCATCCCCCCAAAAGCTCTTCTTAATGCAAGAATTTTCAAAGGTGAAATGATAAGATTTCAAGAGCTGCAACTGGATCCCTCCATCCTAGTTTGAATGGACTGACTGGGGGGTGGGGTGTGGCTGGCAGAGTTTGGTCACTGGGGTTGTGTCCGGGATAGTTTGTTTCTACCGCTGCATCCCCCTTCTCTCTGCTTCATGATCCTGCCTTGAGCTGAGCAACTTTGCTGAGCTGCTCTCCCATGATCTTCTGCCTCACCTTAAGCCCACAGCAATAGACAAAGTCGTGTATAAACTGAACCTCTGAAACTGGGAGCCCCAAATAAACTTTTGCCCTTCTCAATTGTTCTCATTGAGTATTTTGGTCATAGTAGTAAAAGGCTAAAACACTGCTTTTTCATGTCAATGGGAATAAGAACATTTCTGCTATCAGGCCATCTTCTGACAGTGCTGAGCATGGCTCAGTGAAATAACTCATGGCCAGGTTCCAGGGTCAGAAGCCTGTTTTTGCTCTTTCCTGTACTACTAATGTGCTAATAGAAAACTTAGTGTCCAGAAGTGCTCCTTGAATAGGTTCTTCCTCCTCTTTGACAACTCTTTGCAAATGTTCACTTAGTACAATACATGAGGTACTGCGCAGATGGAGTTGTCTCAGGTAAGGTTAGACACAGACTGAGATAGTGGCCTGAAACTGGATGTGGATGCAGTTGGCTAGTAAGGAATGTGGCAGCAGATGTAGGCACGGCCACCAAGCATATTCACATCTGGGAACAATGAATTTTTGGTTTACCTTGACTCACACTTTGAAAACTCCTTTGTGGCTAGGAAACGACTATGTACTGATGTATCAAGTTGAGTCATTTCAGCTGCTGGACAGCTCTATAGATGGACTGTTCTTGGGTTGTTCAATAGAGTTTCCCCAGATTGAGTGCAGGGAAGATAAATTTTAAGGTGCTAATTTTCACAAAACTGTATTGTCATCTCATAATTTGGTTACAATAAAAATCAAATGTTTTTTGTTCAGTTACTTAGTGTGCTTTCCTTTCAAACCACTTGATAGCAAAGGAACTATTAACACAAGGTGTGTCAACATTAGGGGGGTTTTTTGGAATTCACAAAGAAGGTATGTAATAAATAGAAAAATATCTAATTTGAAATTAAAATGTTTAGGACATTTAACTGTTTTGTAGAAAATCAAGGTTTTTATAGATGTTCTTCAGATTGCAGCCTAGAATTTGTTTCTTCCAGGTGATCACATGGGTTAGCAGGAAGTAGACACAAATGAGATACTCCAGAGTGAGGTTTGTAACATTGTGGTTAATCTTCTATACTCTCCCTTTGCTGTACAGGCTATCATGAATGAGTTGTTTCCAGTTAGCCTGGAAACCACATGCCTTTGAGGACTAAAAATTTGATTTTTGTTAAACCAAAATCTTTCCTTGCTAGGTAAGTGCCAAGCAGGGAAGATATATCCATCTTGGTACACTTGGGAACTGCAACTAATGGGATATAGAAGAGTCCCCACAATGAGCTGCCCTCCTCCATGCTTGGGGTAGTGGATACAGAGGTTTTGATTTTGGCATATTTATGGTAGGCCTGGTTGTCACAAATTGTTGGCAGGTGAGGAGGTCTTAAGTGGATTTGAAAATATGTAGGTGTTAATCCTTTTTTAACCCCTTAAAAACAGAAGGAAAACATGAAGATTGACATGTGACCAGAATGCTCCCAGTGTGTCAGGCTGGGAAACCCAATATTGACATTAAAAGCTCTTTAGTACTTGGTAATTAGTGTGAGAGAGAAAATACCATGGAATGATGGTAGTGGATTCTACTAAATGATGTTCAGAAGATTCAGAAAAAAAATTTGCTTTGAGCTGATTATCTGTTTTCCCCAAAAGTACTGTGTTCAAGCCATAACCCCCAGTGTGGCTATGTTTGAATATGAGGCCATAGGAAGCCCCAACACTGTTTTCTTATATGTGTACATGCACTCTGGGTAGATAGGTAAGTGTACAGGTACAGTTTGTACTATCATAATAAAATACTGTATATATATACATACACACACATACATATATATAAATAATACTAGATGGCTTAACCAAGAGACATTTTCTTGAAGTTCCAGAGGCTAGAAGTCCAAATAGTGTTGCCAGGATAGTTGTTTTCTGCTGAGGGTTCTCTTCCTGATTTGTAGTTGACCACTTTCTCAACGTATCCTTGATCTTTCATTGGTTAATGCAAGTGGAGAGAGCAAGTAAGCAAGGAAGGAAGCTCTCTGGTGTTTCCTAAGGACACTTAAGCTTATTGGAGCTTGGTCCCACAATTAGGACCTCATTTAATTAAACTTGCTTAAAGGCCCCACATGCAAATATAGACACACTGGAGTTAGGGCTTCAGCACATGAATTTGGGGGAACATAGATGTTCAACTCAAAACAATTTTTTTTTTTTTTTTGGTGGATCATTTGAGTGTAAGTTTGCAGATACAATGCCTATTTCCTAAGAATAAGGAAGTTTTCTTACATAACAACTGTTTACTTAACCTCATAAAATGTTGAGTTGGTTTCATTTTATTTGCTCTGTTTTTCTTTGGAGTTTTGTTCTAAACCTTTTTATTTATTTTGGTTAGCTTTGGGTTCAGTTTGCTCTTTTCCTAGTTTTTAAAGGTGAAAGCTTAGTTTATGATTTGAGATTTTTTTCATGGTAAAAATTCCCTCAAGACACAGCTTTAGCTGCATTCCGTAAATCTTGGTAATCTTATGTTTTGTTTTCATTTAGTTCAAAATATTTTCTAATTTTTCTTGGTTTCTTCATCTATGACTTCTTTTTAAATATTTGGGGCTTTCCCAAATCTCTTCCTGTTTTAATGCCCATCTGATCAGAAAATATATTTTGTGTGATTTGAATCCTCTTAGGTTTTTTGTTTTGTTTTTGTTTTTGTTTTTTTTTTGTTTGTTTTTAGGTCTTGTTAATGACCTAGTATGAGATCTACCTGGAGAATGCTCCATATGTTGTGTTTTGTAGATAGGTTCCCACTAAAATGCCAAGCCTGGCCTCAAGCTTGTGGTCCTTCTTCAGCTGGCTCAGTGGCTGGAATTATAGGCATGTGCCACCACACCCAGTGATGTACTCTGAAACAGAATGGGTATTTTGTGTTGGGTGAAGGTGTTCTATAGATACAGGATAAATCAAGTTGGTTGATGCTGTTTTTCAGGTCTTCATCCTTATTTTCTGTCTAGTTGTCCTCTTAATTATTGAGAGAGTGAGGCATTAAAGACTCCCAACTATTGTTAAATTGCCTGTTTCTCCTATCACTTTTTGTTTGATTTAATTTGGAACTCTGTTTTGGGGAACATTGTTATGAAATGTTCTTCGTTATCTTTAGCAGTATTGTGGGGGGCATGTCTTAAGTCTTTTTGACTGGTATTAGTTTATCCATTTCAACTTCCTTATGGTCACTGTTTATGTGGTATATTTTTTCCACTCTTTTGCTTTCAGTTATATCTATGAATCTAAAGTGTTTCTTTCATACAAAGCATATAGTTTGATCTTATTTTATAATTAAAGTTCATTAATGTCTTCTTTTGATTAGAGTGCTTAATCCCATTTACTTTTAATCTTAACTACTGGTAAAGTCTAACATTGTTATAAGTGATTGTCTTTTAAATCGGTTAAGAGAAAACACTAATACAGTCTTATGTTGACCTGTGTAACTACTACAGTGTCTTCAGTATTCTTTAGGTGGGATTCAAGTTCTCTTCCAGTGTCATTTCTTTTTAGTCCAAAAGACTTACTTTTGTATATTTTAAAAGGCAGATTTGCTAGCAGTGAATTTTCCCAAGCTTTATCTCAAAATATTTTTACTTGATCTTCATTTTTGAAGAGTAATTTTTGCTGGCTGTGGAATTCTTGATTGGCAAATACTTCTTTTAGCACTTTGAACATGTCAATTTACTGCCGTCCTCACTTCATTGTTGTTGAGAGCTCAGCTGTTGAACAGTACTTCCCTTGTATTTAATAAGCTTTATTTCTTGCCATGTTGAAATTTTCTCTCTCTCAAATGTTTGTGGTGTCTCTACCTATGATTCTCTTTGTGTTTATCATGTTTGAAGTTTATTGTTCTTCGGTGATGCGTAAGTTTCATACATTTCATCAGTTTGGCCCCACAATTAGGACCTCATTGCCATTATTTGTTCAAAAATTTCTTCCTCTCCTTTACTTCTGAGACTCTCATAACATGTATTGATATACTTGATATGCCCCAGATTCAGGTCTCTTTTTCTTCATTTTCTAAATTACTCTCAAGTTCGCTGATTCTTACGTAAGATCAGATCTGCTATGAGTCTCTCTAGTAAATTGTTCATGTCAATGAAAGTTATCATACTGTTTTTTAATTCCTTAACCATGTTTTCCTTTGAATTTTCAAACATATTTATAATAGCTGCTTTGAAGTCTTTGTATGCTAAGTTCAGCATCTGGGTCCACATCAAACAGTGTCTATTCACTGCTTCCTGATCCCTAAAATGTGGGTCACAGTATCCTGTTTCTTTTCATGTCTCATAATTTTTTGAAAAAGCTGCACACTGGTGATAATGTTATAATAACTCTGTATTCTGAACCATTCCTTTACTTTTCAATGGGTCCTTGCTACATTTTTGGTTTTGTGACGGAACAAATTCTATATAATTTGTCTGAATATCAGTGCTCTACCATTGTAGTCTCTGTTCAGTTTTGGGTTCTGGGTTTTTGTTTGTTTGAAGTCTGGCTTCCTAATGGTTGCCTCTGGTTCAGTATATCTTATTAGCCAATAATTGATCAGATGTTGGGCTCAAGAAGCTTGATCCACTAAGGCTTCCACTCTTACCAGTGGATTTGTGTGAGATCTAGAGAATGTATTCAGAGTTCAGGGAGTGGACAGGTGTGCCCTATCTCTTACTTTTTGTTGGTTCTTGTCTCTCTACTATACAAACTCGAAGTCTTACCTCTAATCAGGGACACACAGACAGCTGTAGCCCTCTCCCATCTCTCCTGGGCATTGTGTACAGCCCTTCACAGGTATCTGGTCTTCCAGACCACCAGGGACTTGTAAGAACTTGCCAAGACCTCCTTTTCTGATCTCCTGATTAAATTTCTGGCTCATTGGCTGGTCTGATATTTGTCCAACTAGTTTTGCAGTCTCAGGTGAGCCACATTATTGGCTTTCCCAAGATGATTTCTGTTTCTGCTTCAGATCTTGTTAGCCCCTTCTGGAAGTGATGCTGCCATTTTCCATAGCTTGCTCTGCCCTAGTAGATCTTCAGAGCTGAAGGGAGGTACCCCAGGCAAAAATGCCACAGCCTACCATTTTTCATACTCAAAGAAAAAGTTCTTGAATAAATATTTTTCAATGTAACTCATATTTTTGGTTGATATCCAGAGTTTTAGAATGGGTATTTTAGAAAATTTATCGAGTTTTGTTATTATCTTGTAGGGAAAGAATTTACTCAGCTATTCCAAAAGTCCAGCCTCAGAAAATTTAATATACATGTGTTCATCTGATCTGTCCATATTTGTATCAGTCATTTGACCCACTAATCCCTTTGCAGTGCTTTGCTTTCTTCTGATGAGATCCAGTGCAGGGTCACATGTTGCTTGAATTTTCAACGTCTTTTTTTCCTTTTCTTTCTTTCTTTTTTTTTTTTTTTTGTGTGTGTGTGGGTATGTGTGTGGGTTGGCAGGGGGGTGGGGGGGGAGGTAACCAGGAATTGAATCCAGGTTTGCTTCACCACTGAGCAACCCAGCCTGTTTTCTTTTTTGTTTTGCAACATGATCTCACTAAATTGCTGAGCCTGGCTTTGAACTCACAATCCTCCTGTCTCAGCCTCCCCAGCTGAGCTGCTGGATTATAGGCATGTGCCACCACACCCAGCTTGCCACGTTTTTAGTCTTTAGTCTCCATTTAGGCCATTTCCTTAAGCAAGGGGGTTTTTGTTGTTTGCATTGAACCAGGGAGTGCTTGACCACTGAGCTACTTCAGCCCTTTGTATTTTTTAGTTTTGACCTTAGGGTCTCACTAAATTGCTGAGACTGGCCTTGAGCTTGCTATCCTCTTGCCTCAGCCTCCCAAATTGTTGGGATTATAGGTGTGTACCACCGCACCTGGCAAGTAGTGGTTTCAACTAGTTAATCCAACTACCTTAAAAATAAGTATTAAGCTTGATTTATTTTGTGGGATGGTCCGGTTTGGAACCATTTCTGGAACAACTGCTGTTCTCTAGGCAGTGTTTTGATAAGACCTTGACCTGCCCTGAGAAGGTTGGGTTCTAGTGGTCTGCAGTTAGCACACAGTAGGAACCCTTAGCAGGGAATATGGAGGGTTGGGAAGTGTTGTGGGTACCATGGGCTCTGCCCTGGGAAACACCTTCCTCTAACTTCCTTTACAAAGACAGGTTCCTACTGGGTTCAGTCTGTGGGATGCCAGTGGAGATCCCAGTTTGGTGTCAAGGTCTACTTAAAGATGAAAAACTACCAGATGGAGTGATAACACACTTGTAACCCTAGCAAGTCAGGAGGAAGAGGCAGGAGAATTGCAAGTTTGAGAGGAGCCTCAATAACCTTGATAAGACCCTCAGCAACATAGCAAGGCCCTGTCTCAGAATTTTTATAAAGGACTCGAGATGTAGCTCAGTGGTGCCTTGGGGTTCTTTGCCCAGTACCAAAACATAGTAAAGACAAGAAACTGAGGCATGGGGTCTCATTGGTTCACACACAAATCTGGGGCAGAGCTGAACCCTTGACTTCCAGGCCAGTGTGCTCTTAAGATGCCAGTTTGGACAGCTGTTCTAGAAGCATAAAAGGATCATCTCGTGTGCTTTTATAGCAGGGCAGGATTGCTTGGCGAACCTAAGGCAAGGCAAGACTTAAACCACAAATTTCTAGCCCCAGATTGAGGTAACCTCTCTGGGAACAAGACCCATTAACATTTAGCCAAGTAGAAGTACAGAAAGGGTGTGTGTTGGTGATGTTTCTGATTACAGGTTGGGGCCAGGAGTGCCTCGATTACCTCGGTACTGCCTCCACTGGCCCTTGCTGTGGGTGCTGGTGAACCTGAGTCCTACAGGCAGATCATTCCTCTCTCTTATGGCCCATGCAGGCCTTAAGGACTGGGTGACTTATATTACCCCTCCATGTGCCACACCCAGGCCCTGCCCAGAAAATGCCTCCCGCACTATTCCTCTTGTTACATCCCTGATGACACCCTTACTGGGAGTGAGATGGGAGTGATCAAAAGATGCAGTTCAGCCCTGGTTTTTGCATGCTGGAGTTTCTTGCACACCCCACCCTGAGCAATCCTGTAGAGACAGCACAAAACATACACAACATGTTACTAGAAAATGTCAATTTTGAGAAAAAACCTTCTCAGCAAAACAAGTTCCACCAGGCACCAGGATCCCAGAGCTTGGGCCTTTGAGAGTAAGTGTGGTTGTCAGTTATATTTTCATGGTGAGTGATCCTTGGCCATATTGGACATTTGCACCTGAGGAAATACCTCTGTCTGTCCAGCTGTTCTCCCTACTAGAAGCCATAAACTGCCTGGCTGCCAGGGGGAAGGCTGCTGGCTACTACAGGGCAGTTTCCACCTCACAGGGAAGCTGGAGCACATGTGTTGCAACTGCCAACAGCTTAGAGCATCAGAGTCCACGGGCTGCTACATCATTTTCCGGCTCCCTTCAGGGCGTGTCACTCAATGACAGCCAGCCTTGGTGAAAGTGGGTTCAAAACCTCAAGGGAAGCTGATTCCTGTGACTGTGGGCACAGAAGGCACAGATCCAAACTGTCACATAGAGCTGACAGTCTGATTTCCCACAGAGAAATGCCTCCGCCCAGGTCTCCCCTTCTTGTCCCCACCCTCACAAAGAACTTAATACCCAAATGTTTTAGCCAAAATGTGGGCTGAGAGCAATTGTCAGATTGGAACTCAGCAAGGGAATGTCCTCTTTGCTTTTGTTACCTTGGTAGGAGTGTTCATTTCCTCCTGTCCCCAGTACATTTGTCACTGTGGATCTAAGATTAGACACCAGGCTTCAGGCACAGGTAGGTCATTTCTGGAATAGTGGGGGTATTATGGCCACCCCTTTAAGGAAAGCTGCCCTTTCCAGACAGCACAAGGAACTTCCCCTCCATGTAGTCAATGAAACTGGCAAGAATTCTGCCCATTCAACTGATAACTCTGGAATGATGACTTATTTTCAGGGATACGCTCTCTCACCTTCTTACTTTCTTCATCTTATTTAATGTTCGAAAATGAAAGGGTATGGAATTAAAGAGGTGACAAGGGTGGTCAGGCCAGTGGCCTGGTCAGATCAGCCTGGCTGTAAGGCAGCCACACTGTTGTTCCGCCCAAAGTTAGTCCCCTAGATGAGCTTTTCTGCAAACATTATAATTCTTGTCACCTTATTGCAATTTGAATTTCATGGCAGTTCTACATTTTATGCTAAAATTACTCATTTTCCCCACTGCAGGAGGATGAACATTGTACAGATGGCAGCTGCTCCTGTTCTCCTGAGCTTTGCAATTAGGAAGAAGAGAAAAACTCAAAACTTGTTACCTAGTCACCAATTCCAGAACTGCTCCAGGAGTTTGAAACTGTTAGGTCTCAGAAAACGATAGCGCAAAGTGAAGGCCTTAGAACCAGTCTCTCTGTACCTCCTGTCCTCCTGTTTAACCTCTCCTTCTGGGAGGCAAACCATAGAAACTAGAATGCCTCTTTCCCAAGGCAGGTCATGCAAACCAGAACACCTTTCCACAAAGCCAGCCATAAAACCTAAAATTTTAACTCTAACCTTCTGCTCTTATTGCCATAAAGAAATCCCCTGACTTTCCTTGTTTGTAGAGCTTAGGATTCCAATTCCAGAGGGGTCCTGCCTCACTCCTGGGAGGAAGAAGTTCTGCACACAGAGGCCAAGAATCTGAACAGACAGGCTTCCCTGGGTTCCTCCTCCTCAGTCTGTTACTATTATACCATTTTGTCCAGTCATATTTCTACAGGGGTGTCTGCTCTGGCAATCTCAGCACAAAAATAAATAGTTCACCCTGGGTCTTTGAGTCTTCAATGCTGAGTCACAAAATGAAATGAATTTAAGTGCTCTTCTGTTAGCCAAGCTTTTGTTATAGGGGTTTCAACCATGACACTTTATGATGAGCAAGAAGGAGACTACCCTCAGCCCTTTCCCTCTCTGACAAAATGTAGTGGGAATAAAAAGGTGGCACCAATTCTGCTGGGCCGGGGACCAGGGCCCTGTGGGAACCAAGGTTTCCTGCACCAGGCAGGGCTTTGGACACTGGAATCCCGCCCCTGGCTCTTCCTTCTGCTCTACTTTCTAGTGTCCCACCTTGCACTCTGTCCCTTTGCCCTCTTTCCAACTCCTCCTCCTCCCCTTTCTTCTTCACCTTCTGTTCTTCCTTCTGCTTCTTTCCATTTCAGGCCTCCTGAGGAGATAAATGAGCATCTGATACTCAGGGCACATGAACTTGGTTCAATACACCCTGTTGTCCAGGTACACGGGCCTTTCCTGGCCTGGTGGGAAGATGAAGTAAGACTTGGCCCTGGGCCTTGCAGGGCAGAGGTGACCTAGGTGGGCACTGGATCACCACTAAACCCAAAACCTCAGCCCGTCCCGATCCCCTCCATTTTGCAAGTAGACATAAAACCTGAAGACTGTTGGATGCTCTGGGCTTAAGAATCAGCTCAGCTTCCTGGTCTCTATCTTGGGGTTTGTGAAGTAGAGATATAAGAAAGCCTTTTTGATGACACGTTTCTCTGTAAGCTTTTATCTGTCCTGCTCCATGAGGGTCTAATACCCAGGAAGGTCACTAGATCAGGAAAAGGCTCAAATACTAGGACAGTTGGGCTTGTGTTCACTCCCAAAGCCATACTGAATATTTTCATTTTAAGCTTGAAGTGCTTTCCTTATGACAGAGGCTTTTACCCACAGGCCTCAAATGCTGACCTGACAGAAGTCCCAGCCCTGAACCTGGGCTTGCTCCCATCTTCCCATCACCCCACCCCATCCCTGTCTGCCACCTCCTCCCACTTTCAGCCTCAGGTATCTGGTGAGTGCATGAATGTCAGGACCCTTCAGGGTGACTCTGGCTGTCCTTCCACAGTTCTATTGCTGTGTAGGGGCCTCAGGTATCCTGTAGCAGGTAGCAGCTTCTCTGCTGACACCGCCTGTCCTCCAGGTTCTTCACTGGGCCTTACCTCTTACCTTTTGACTCTGGTGTATTCACCCCTGGGGACACCCAGAAGCAGACAATAGGAAGAGAGCAAGGCTGGTGGATCACACCGAGTCCCTATCAGATACCCTCCAGATGGCAGCACCTTCCTAGGAAGGCCATGTTTTTGTCCCGCAGTCCTCTGAGGAAGCCCCCCCTGCAGGGTCCCCTAAGCCACTCACTTCAGGGACTCACCCATCTGCTATCACCTCTCCTCAGGCCACTATTTCTGCTGCAAGGACCCTGGCTAATACCCATGTTGGCTAGGTGGTCCCTGGGCACAGATGTGCTCTATCAGAAGACCACCACCTTCTCCAGGTTTCCTGCCAGCACCTCACAGGCTTCTGTACAAAACAGAAGCCACTATTTTCACTTGGGATCTCTCTTTCCAGCCAAGACCCCACCATGCCAGTTGTTTAGAGCCTAATGCCTCTGGTCTTTCCAGAAGCTGGCTCCTCTCCCTGGATGCTATTCCCCCTTAGCTGGAGAACAGATTCTGAGCTCAATTCTCACTTTCTCCAACAAGCCCCCTCCCAGACTGCTCCCCACAGCTCACATGCCCTCCATGTTCCTCCATGTTCCTCTCTGTGTTTCAGGCACCTGCATCCTGGCCTGCTCTGCCTGCCCTACATGCCCAAGCAATGCCCAAATGTATGGGTTCATTCTTCTTCCTGGTAAGACTAAAATCATAGATGAAAGCAGTTGGTTTGCATTTAGAAATGAATACCTTTTTTCATTATCTTAGTACAAAGTCACATAATTCCAAGACTAAAGTGCCAAATAACTGCATTACCTCCACCTCTCAAACTTATTAGGGACCGAGGATGTTGCTCATTGGTAGTTTTTACCTGGCATGCACAAGGCCTTGGGTTCTATCCCATGGCTGTGGGGAAAGATCATTAGTTATGAGAGAAAAAGAAGATATAATCATCAATAGGTTTTTTTTATATTTATTTTTCAGTTTTCGGCGGACACAACATCTTTATTTTATTTTATGTGGTGCTAAGGATCGAACCCAGCGCCCCGCGCATGCCAGGCGAGCGCGTTACCACTTGAGCCACATCCCCAGCCCCTCATCAATAGATTTTAAATAAATATTTCTGAAATACCACTCATTTTCCTGTTTTCCCTCAGCAGAGCTATTCATTTTCCCCAGCTGCCTCTGGGTGGAATGCTGAAGAGGTCTAGCCAACTTTGCAAGGAGCTTTGGGAAGCTTTTGGGGTGCTCCCCTGACAGTCAAAGTGAGCTGCAGTTAGATTGAGCTAGCAGAGGGTGTGTCAATAAATCTCTGACTATTCTTTCTTCCTACACAGGCAACAGTCAGTAGGGTTTCCTCCAATCAATTTTACCTGTGTCAAGGGCTGCCCTGGCACCCAGGGAAAAGCCGTAGGTGTGAATTTTTTCTTTGATACCAGGAACTGAACCCAGAGGTACTTAACCACTGAGCCACATCCCTAGTCTTTTTTACTTTTTATTTTGAGACAGGATCTTGCTAAGTTGCTTAGGGCCTAAGTTACTGAGGTTGGCTTTGAACTTTCAACCCTCCTGCCTCAGCCTCCTGAGCTGCTGGGATTACAGGTGTGCTCCACTGCACCCTGCTAGATGTGTGTATGTTGTTTTTTTACTAGGTGTGTGTTAATCACCAGAACTTTCTCTTCCAAATCTCCTAGAGTCCTGAGACTGGCCCAGCCCTCCACTGTAATGTGAGTTTCCATGTGCACATCCTTATTCACATGTAGAAATTTTGTGCATGCTGCTCCTTGTAATCCAACCAAAGCTGCTATTTTTGGCCTTCTGGGGAACTGAGGAAAGCAACCTTACTATTATTAATAATCCTGGAAAATGGGACATCATTCTGAAGAGTAGAACTTCCCAGGGACAAAGCCCTGTGGAGGTTATTGCTGGTGTGAACTGTGTGTTGGTGGGTGGGGGAATAGCAGCATTTATCATGGATAAATAGCAGCATTTATCAATCCTATGACATGGATTGTCATAGGCCTTCCATACCAAACTCAGCCTTCAAAGAAGGAGCATGTGTTTAATGGTGGATCTTCACTATGCAGTGTCCATGTGTGGTAACTCAGCATTCAAGCAGCCAGAACACTCATTGGTCCAGTCATGCTGGGTAACTGGAATTTTCCACACTTGGTTTGACTTTTGGGGGTGGGGGAGTATATAGAGAGAATAGGCAGTGGGGCTCAGCAGGGTAACTTTTCTCAAAAGTGCAACTCCTGCAGTGGCAGAAACAGCAACACCATGCTGACTGCCACCTGAAACACACCACCTCTGTCACCTCCTTGCTCCTTGGTTTGAGCCCAGGCTAAGATATCCATTGTATGGTTTGGATATGTAGTTTCCCCCAAAAGTTCATGTGTGGGACAATACAGAAATGTTCAGAGGTGATGATTAGATTATGAGAGCTATAATCTAATCAGTGGATTAATTCACTTGATGGATTAATAATTCAAAGGACTACTGTACTGGGGTGACTCTAGGCAGGAAGGGTGTGGCTGGAGGAAGTAGGTCACCGGGGGCATGCCTCTGGAGTTCATATTCTGTCTCTGGTGAGCAGAGCTCTCTCTGCTCCCTGTCATGAACTGAGCTGCTTTCCTCTACTTCATCTTTCCACCATGAACTATGGAGTCGGCCAACTATGAACTGAACCTCTGAAACCTTGAGCCAAAATAGACTTTTCCTCCTCTAAGCAGTTCTTGTTGAGTATTTTAGACACAGTGATGAAAAAAATGACTGAAACATTCACAGAGGCGTCCTGCCAGTCAAGAGGAACCTCTCCAGTGCCCCTCCTATTTTTCTTTCTCCCGCTCCACCCTAGCTTCTCCCTCCTTTCCCTTCTATCCTCTGTCTGCTTCCTCCCCTTTTCCTCTTGTGTCAGTCATCTTTCCTTCTCTGTGACTAATACCTGACTTAAACACCTTCAGAGGAGGAAGGGTTTATTTTGGCTCATGGATTCAGTCGTCAGTCCATGGTCACTTGGCCCTGCTGACTTTGGGTCAGTATATCTTAGCAGGAGTGTATGGTGGAGGGCTTTGTTCACCTCATGGAGGCCAGGAAACAAAAAAGGAAGGGTGAGGGGCTAGGCTCCAGCATCCCCTTCAGGGGCAGCCTCCCATGACCTCACTTCCTTCCTCTAGGCCCCACCTCCTCAATGTCCCACCTCCTTCCAGCAGTGCCACAGGGCTGTTGACCAAGTGTTTGGTCCTTGGGAGGATATTTAAAATCCGAATTATAACACCTTCTCCCCCTCCCCCTTCTCCTTCTCCTACTTTGTCCCCCTCTCCTGCTTCTATCTCCTTCTCCCCCTTCCTGTTCTTCCTCCCCACCTCCCTCCTATTCTCCTTTCTCTTCCCCTTTTTCTCTCTCCCTCCTTCCCCTCCTCCTCCATGCCTCCATCCCCTTCTTCTAATCCTCCTTTTCCTCCTCTCCTGTTCTCTTTCCTTTCTTTCCACTCTCACCTACTTTTCAAACTTCTGCTCCCCTCAGAGCTTTCCCCCAGGGAGAGCTCAGGACACTGCTCCTCTACTGCCTCCTCAGTGTGCACCACTCCAGGCCTCAGGAGTGTTTCTGCAGCCTGAGCCTCCTTCTCCTGGCCCTTCCCTCCTGCCACCCACAGCGCCTCCTGAATATATCCTGGCTCCTGCGTGAAGCTTCCCTTGACTCAGCCCCCACACCCTATGTAACTCTGGGCCTGATGGTTCTGCGTCAGAGTGTCACAGCTCTAACACTGAGGGTGAATGTGGCACAAACACCAAGAGTTTGACATTCCTATGTACTTGAGGCTCTTCACTGCTTTCAAAAAGAAAGCCACTTTTTTTTTTTAACAGTCTCACTGTTTGCTAAATTTAAAAGCCCACAGCCATTGTGGTGTGTACCTATAGTCCTAGCACTCAGGAGGCTGAGGCAGGAGGATCTCTTGATCTCAGGAGCTTGAGACCAACCTGAGCAATACAGTGACACCCATCTCTAAAAATAAATAAATAAATAAATAAATAAATAAATAGCCACTTCTAGGAAAATGTGTGCATACCACACAGCTGCTTGTGAGGGCACATTATGGGATCAGGACCCTGTGGGATCTGGTCTGTGGGTGTGCTGTGTGGCCTCACTGTGGCCCAGTGGTGGGTCCACAACAGCCAGGAGAAAGAGCTGTGTCACTGAGGCTCAGAGCTGGGCCCACTAGACTTTTACTGGGAAGCCCTGAGGCCCCTCCATGAGCTAAGCTGTCCTTAGAACCAAGGTACCCAACAGAAGGTACTATACCCAGAGCAGAAGGGTATAGAGAAGGTGCTGGGTGGCCGGAGCAGGGCAGCAGGAGAGGGGGAAGGGCCCACCTCTGGGGCACACAAACACCATGGAGTAAAGGAAGCATTGCTCAGAGGCTGGGATCTCTTGACCTTGGGGTGAGAAGTAAGGAACATGCAGGCTTCTGGAGACAGAGTGGTAGGAGGTGGCTCCATAATCAGAAGAGGAACCTCAGGGTGGGGACTCTGGAAAATCCAGTTGGAGATCCAAGGAATGCTATTGGGGAGACAGAGATAAAAGGGGAGAGAGAGAGGAGCTATGGAGGGGGCACAGAGCTTCAAGAGGAGGAGCACACAGGCCCATTATCTGGAAGGGGCAAGGGAAGCCATTTAGCCATCTTCTGTGGCCAGTTGGCCCTGGGAATCCTGGGGTGGAGGGGATGGGGAAAGTCAGTGGAAGCTAAGTGGAGGTAAGGGCTGAGGAAGGGCCAAGAAGGAGCTGAGAGGGCTGAATGAGGTCACCAGGGATTTGAGGAAGCCTGGGATACACCTTAGAAGACACAGGGTTCAGCCGCAGAAATGGGGGAGCAGTCATCAGAACTGTGGCAGGGCCACTTCTGTGAGGGACAGGAGAGAGCAGAGGGTGCAGCAGGGAAGGAAAAGAAGCCAGTGAGTGAAAGGAGATCGACCCCTCCAGACCTCTTTTCTCTGACCCCCTCCACCTCAGGTTCCTTTGGGTCTCCTCCTCCCTCTGGGCCTCTCTTTAAGGTTTACATATATTTATATGCTGAGAGAAAACTGTCCTCCTTCCACACCTGGAAATTCTTAATCCTTCAAGGCTGTTAGTCTCACAGGGACTTAGAAGGAAGAAAAATCTGATTAAAACTGATTAGTCATTCGGAGGCAGAGGGTTTGCTGTGCCTGGCTGGGTGGGCGGGGACGGGGCTTCCTGGTCCCTGGAAGATGCTCCTGACCCATAGTACAGCCCCCAGGGATGGTTTCTTCTCCTCAACCCAGACCTGACACCCAGTCTCCCAGGCAGCCCAAAGCCCTAGAGACATTTCCTCTGTGGGCTGGGGTAGGGGGGTAAGTCCCACTTGGCTTGAAAGATAAGCAGGGTCCATAAGACACCATTTCCTAAGCTACATTTCTACTTGACCCAGTAGGAAAATGAAGGTGGCAGGGAAATGCCACTTCCAAACACACACACACAAACACACAGTGATGGGACATGGATTATCATAGGTCATCCATACCAAACTCAGCCTTCGAAGAAGGAGCATGTGTTTAATGGTGGATCTTCACTATGCAGTGTCCATGTGTGGTAACTCAGCATTCAAGCAGCCAGAACACTCATTGGTCCAGTCATGCTGGGTAACTGGAATTTCCCACACTTGGTTTGACTTTTGGGGGCAGGGGAGTATATAGAGAGAATAGGCAGCAGAGAGAAACACAGCAATGTTGTATTTTTTACTTAGAAATCTTTTACCTGGTCAGAGACTCCAGGAAATCAGACCTTAAAAAAAAAAAAATATGTACATACTGTTTTGGGACCTCAGAGAAGAACCTCTATGGTAAAGTCTCCTTCCAGCCTCTGGAAGCCATGGCAGCCAGCTGTGCCCACCGCCAGTCCTGTGCCCCTGTAGGTGGGACTGTCACTGGAGAAGAGCTATATCCCCAGAATAGGGTCTGAGGGAGTTCCTGGAGAGGAGTGAGCCCAACTCAGGACCAGGGGCATCCTTGATATAGTGGCTGACAAGCGTGACCGGATATGTCAGAGGAAACATTCACCCTAGAAAGCAAGGGTTCTTCCAGGGGAGGATGTGAGGCACCCCCTAGAGTGAGATGCACATTTTCAGGGTTCACGACTCTCCTTTTAAGGAAAAATAAGGGTGGATGTGGGAAGATTTGTAAGGTTTTCATCAATCTGGTAATACTCACTCTACTTAGGCTGACATAGTCTTCATTACCTTATCAATAGATGATGCTAGAAAATCTCTTAAAATATCACATCTCTTTTTACTGTCCATTTATTGGTGGGCTGACTAACAGTACACATGATGATTTTCATAAGTAGGAGAATTAACAATAACTAAGATTTACAGATTTCCCAGAAATTTGGGAGTGACAGGCCTAGGAGAAAGAATGATTTGGGAAGTGAGAGACCTAGAAAGAACCTCAGAATAAATTATGTTTCCTTGTCTTTCCTTTGTATTTTCTTTCTACCTATTTTTTGTTTGTTTGTTTGTTTGTTTCTTCTGTCCTGCGTCAGGCCTGAAGGAAGAGGGAGCTCCTTAGGGACACTATGGCAGGGCTGCCTCTGAGGGGTTCACAGACTCATGGCCTCTGAAGCTGAGAGACTGGCTGGGATTATATCCAAATAGAGCCTGCAAGGACCCTAGAGAGCTCGGGGGAGTGAGCAGACTCAGATCCAGAGCCAGATTCTATGTTAAAAGGTTTAGCTTCCTAATAGAGACCTGCTGGGATCCAGGTGAAAAATAAAACATTGGAACATCAAAAGAAAATAAAAGCCACCATGTGGAGAAATGAAAAATGGGCTTGAAATGGTTTTTAAAAATTATTATTTTTATTGACATATTATTACTATAGTTAGGAGGGATAATTCTGTTGTTTTGTGGCACAACAGGATGAAAATAGATAAAAATAATAAATTTATATCTTAAAATATCTAGAAGAGAGGGTTTTGAATGTCCTCACTATAAAGAAATGATAAAAATTGAACTGCTTTTATTTATAGTACTTCTCACACCAAGAGAGTGTGGGACTTTCCCCACCAACCAGTTCTCCAAAACCAGCAGGGTGTCCTACCAGAGTAAGTATCAGAGGCCATAGGTGTAAGGATGGGTCCCACTGGATGCCTGCATTTCACACACAGTCACCAGCCATGGGTACTCAGGGTACCCACACCTCTGTCTGACTTGGCTACAAAATCACAACTTCCTACAACCCACACTTAGTTAAAATTTTCTACAATAGCACCCAGAACTTAAGAGAACATTTACCTTACTACTACAAGTTTATTACAAAAAAATACAAATGAACAGCCAGCATATGAGGTTGTCATGAGTGAGCTACACCATTAACATAGACTGGAAAAGTTTGTGTCTTTCCACAATGTGAGATTTTATTGAATAGCAATAAATGCAGAAGCTATATCACTTCCATCAGCACTGATTCATGGTTCACTTGGTAGCACAGGGCAATTACAATGTTTTAGTGAGCTTTTTTGCTGCTGTCACTAAAAGACTGGACAAGAACAATTTTAAGGAGGAAAAGTTTATTTTGGGGCTCATGGTTTCAGAGGTCTCAGTCCATACACACCTGGCTCCATTCCTCAGGGCTTGAGGTGAGGCAGAACATCATGGTGGAAGAGTATGGTGGAGGGAAACAGCTCAAGACATCATACCAGGAAGCACAGAGAGACTAAGCTCAGCTCACTATACACACACACACACACACACACACACACCAAGTGATACACCCCCAGGGACCCACCTGGTCCAGCCATACCCTACCTGCCTACAGTCATTACTCAGTTAATGCCTATAAGGGGATTAATGCACCAATTAAGTTAAGGCTCTCATAACTCAGTCATTTCTCCTCTAAACCTTCTTGCATTGTCTCACATACAAGCTTTTGAGGGACACTTCACATCTAAACCATAACAAACAGGTTCTTTTTTAAAATTCTGTTTTAATCTTAATTAAGATTCATGAATCAAGTCCCACATCACAGTTTACACAGTGACATGAAGATTACAAAATGGCTAAGAAAGGGTTTACAGTGGCCACAGGGTTTAAAGAGGCAGAAAGCTGACATAGATACAAAAAAGTCATTTCTGGTGTCAATAAGATTAAGAACAAGCCAGATAACTTATTCAGGGTGCAGAACTTATTCTTGGCAGAGCCCCACACAGGAGTGGGCTGACTCAAGCAGGGAGATCCAGCCAAGCCCAGGGGCAGTCAGGAGCTCATTGCCTGTTAACCTCATGATGTGTTCACCCGATGGCCTGATAAGGTGAAGGGTCTAGTTTCTCTGATATTAGTTTGATACACCCATGCATCCATGTGCTTCTGGTTCAATTTGATAAGTTGGTCACTTTTTATTAACACAACTAATTTATTTATCAGTCTGTGACTTACGATTGTGCTGTGCAGTTGGGGGTTATTCTTTTCAATAAATTCTATGTATTCAACATCTGGTAGTTATCTAGTTGCTAAGACAGTTCACCACATCATCCTGCCTTAGCACTTGTACTCAAAATGGAGTAGGTCAGGGCAAATAGCTGCTTTATAAAATAGAGTAACTCAGAGCAGGGCACTGACTTCTCTCCACAGAAGTACACACAGGGCAAGTTGGTATATACCCTTGCTAGTGGCAAGCCATGTGCCTGCTAGCCTGGAAACTCACTGAACCCTGTTGTTTGTGGGTATTTTTTGGAAGTTTCAATATGTAGGCATGATTGGCTAAATCACTGACCATCACTGACTAACTGCAGTCTCACCCCTCTCCCTTTCCTGGAAGTCAGGAGTTGGGCTGAAAGTGCCAGTCCTTGGTCCTGCTTTCTTCCTCTGTTTCCAGCCCTATCCTGAAGCTTTCAGGGCCTAATGGCACATAAAAAAAAAGACTTATCACTTCTCTCTGCCTGAAACCACAGATAATATTGACCCCTATATATGGTTTTTCCCATACATATATTTCTATGATAAAATTTAATTTACAAATTAGGCACAGTAAGAGATTCACAATAATAAAATAGAACAGTTATAGTAATACACTCTAACAAATTATGTGAATGTGCTCACTCTCTTGCAGAGCATTTTATGGCACTATGTTCAGCCTTCTTACCCAAGATTGACCTTGAATAACTGAAACCATGGAATGCAAATCACAGATAATGCTCAATATATTTCCTGTTGTATTCCAGGGCTTTGCAGCTTAGCCTTCCATAGGCCTGAGGCCATGGGGAACTCAGGGTCCTCTGAGCCCAGGATACAAAGACCTCCACCCTTGCAGATCCTTTCCATGGGTCCCTCAGAGGGGTCCTAGTGCTATCATACAGTTTTGTGTTCTGTTTCTTACAGAGAGCTCCCTGGTTGCATAACCTCAGGCTCCACAAATCTGCCTCAGGATATAATAACACAGCTTGACTTTTCTCATCACAGAAGTTATAACAGAGTCTTAAATGAATAAATTCCAGTCCAGCAACTTCGTAAGTGGCACTGTTGTAAGTCAAGAGCATGTTCAATTTCCAAGGCTGTCCTGTGTGCACTAATACATAGTCCTCCAAAGACCAGAATCCTCTTGCGATTCAATCTCTCTCTCCACCTCAGGGACTCTAAAGCTCTGATCCTGCAACAAGCCAAAGCCTAGAAATGCATGCTGAAACCATCTTTCTGAGCTTGCCCAAGCTAGACCCTGTATGTGTCCTGTCACAGAGCCACCTTACTTCTGGGCAGAGTTTGGGGACTCAGATACTTCCTTTGCCACTTATGTCCCCTTATCCCTGCCTGCCAACCATGCTGGTGTCCTCTCCTCTCAGTCCCCAGCCCCCACTATGGTTCCTGCCTTGCAGGTGAATTCAACTGTCTACATTCAACCTAGATTAAAATTGCTTCAAAATAAGATATTCAAAATCTGCATGTCAATCGAGTTTATCACAAATACAAGATGCAATCAACTGCTTTATCTTGACAGCTGAGCTGACATGGCTTTGGAGTGTGTGGCATCTTGAAGTTCTGACTGGGTGTGATGAAAGCAATAGTGAGCCCTGGGACAGACTGGAGTCTCATTTGTAAGCACAGTCACCATGCTTGACAGGTCAGGCAACTCATGAAATGGGTCCCTTGCCACTCCAACAGACATTTCCAGGTACAGCTAGTGCTTTCATAATTTATGGTAATGGGGGACAGGAATGCCATGGATAATGGAAATCAGCACATCATTACAAAATAAGACACACTTGGGGAAATAATTCAGTCTCCTCTCTCTGAGCCCCTCTTAAGGAAGCTGCTGCAAAACCTGCCACAGACCCCTTCTGAATGGAGTGGCGGGTTGTGTCTGTCCCTTCCTAGAGGAGCAGAGGGAGGAACCAGACAAGGGTCACCTCTGGAAAAGCCCTGCATGCAATGAGCAAGTCCTTAAGGACCAGGACTTAAATACCGGTACATTTTTTCCTCCAGAAGTAGTTTCAGTAGAAAGTGTCCCAAGTCTCACTCCAATTCCTCTTAGGTTAGAGGGAACTTGATTAGGCTTCCAGTCCCACCAAAGAGCAGGAACACACCTGTAGGGGTGGAATCCAGGGGGTGCAAGGGTGTATGTGTGTGAGAGAGTGCATTAATGTGCGTGCAAGCAGGTGTTTTGTGAAAGTTTGCGTGTATATGAGTGTGAGTTGTGTAAATGTGTGGGCATGAATGTGATAGTGTGTCAGTGTGAAACTGTGTATGTGAATCAGTATGTGTGTATAAGTGTGTGAATGTGTTTATTAATATGCGAAAGTGTGTAAGAGTAATGGAGAGTGTTTTGGAGAGTGTGAAAGTGTATGTCTTTTAGAGCATGTGTGTAAGAATGTGAGAGAAGTGTGTGTGTGTGTTTGTGTGTGTGTGAGAGAGAGAGAGAAGTCGTTTCTTGTAACTGGAGCTCCCAGGGCTAGAGGCAGGTGCTTGAGGGCAGTTTGTGTTGGACAGAATGAAACAGAAGAATACTAGAATACTAGGTGACATTTACTTTTTTTGGTCTTGAAACACTAAAATTTCTGATTACAAAATATTGCACTTTAGTTGAGTAAAAGTATAAACAAGGAAAATTACACTTTGCAAATCCATTTTCTTACCCCAAGGTGACACAGTTAATATTTTGGTATATTTCCTTTGAGTCTTTTTTTATGTCCATTTTTATGACACAGGAACATAGTGATGATAGTGCTAATGAACCCACATTTCCCCACTTTGCATCTTCAACAGTTTCCCACACTAAATGTGCTTCCAAGCCATCTTTCAGCACAGGATTCCGTTAGAGGGCAGATCGTGACTCAACTAACATGAGGCATCAAGTAATTAAATTTTTTTCGATTCCATAAACAGTGTTTTCTATACATCCTTGAGACAAATTCTTGCAAAGGAGATTATTGGAGCAAAAATACAGTTTTTGGTTCATGGAAATGAATGAAAGGATAAAATGTTAGTAAAATAAATATTTGACCCATTATATAAACTTGGGTATGTTATAGAAACTAAAGTTTGATCTTCTGCTCCCTGAAACATGTCCAGAAAACAGGCTTTTATCTTGAAGCAAGAAAAGAAGACTGGGTGGAAACCTAGAGGCTGCAGCTTAGAATACTGGCCCAGCAAAGTATTTGTTTGGGTGTAATTTTATCTGTCTCAGAGTCTTCGTGTGTGTGTGTGTGTGTGTGTTTGTATGTGTGTGTGTTTTCTTTTAATGTTTTTTTCTCATACATTTTTAAAATTGAGATAGAATTCACACACGTAATAATTCACCTTTTTTCAGGTCTACTATCCAGTGATTTTGAATATATTCACAAAATTGTGTAATGCCCACCATGATCTGATTCCACAGCAGTTTTGTCACCCTCCCAAATAAACCTCACACACATTGGCAATCACTTCTCACTGCCCCTCCTGCCCGCCCACCAACCACTAACCATCTGGATTTGCCTGTTGTGGACATTTCCTATCAAAATATGAAGTTGTTCATGATCTGCTTCTTTCATGTAGCATGACGTTTTCAGAGTGAATCCTTGTTGTAACATGGATCAGTATTTCCTTCCTATTTGTTGCTAAATAATCTTCTGTCCTATGGGTACATCACAGCATGTTTATTCATAATTTTTGGCCATTCGGGTTGTTTCCCACTTCTTGGCTGTTATAAAACAATACTGCGCTGAGCATTCACCTACAGGTATTTGTACCGTGTATGTTTTCATTTGTTTTGGGTCTACCTAGGAGTGGAGTGGATGGGTCAGGGTAATTATGTTTACTTTTTTGAGCAATTGCTACACCATTTGCAAAACCAGTTACACCTGCCCAAGTGTTTTGGTTCTGTTTTTCCACTTTGCTCTTGTTCTTGTTTCTTCCTGCTGCATTTCCTTGACAGGCAATAGCAGACGGTGCAGTAGAGGCAGAGAGGTCAGGGTGGCGATCTGGCTGAGCTGATCAATTGCTCCTTCTTCTATTATTAGAGCAAAGGGTGGGTACTTTCTTTAATAAATGATACTCTTTTTTTTCTGTCTTGTATTGCTATCATGCTCTCTTGCTTCAGCTGGGCTCCTATTTCTTTGAGTTTCTTTGGTCTTCTAGGTGTGCTGTACACATGAGCAATGGGTAATTTTGTTTTAAGGAGAAGGGGTTGAGATTCTAGGTTAGGCAACCGCCATTATCCTTGGGGAGAATCAAAGGCGTATGTATTTTCAGGGAGTGTTATGGTTTAGATGTGAGGTGTCCCCCAAAAGCTCATGTGTGAGACATTGAAAGAAGATTCAGAAAGAAATGATTGAGTTGTGAAAGTCTTAACCCAATCAGTGAATTAAACGGAATGGTAACTGGAGGCAGGTGGGGAGTCACGGGAGGAGGTGGGAATTGGAGGCGTGGCTATGGTGTATATATTTTGTATCCAGCAAGTGGAGTCTCTCTCTCTGCTTCCTGATCATCATTTGAGCTGCTTTCTGCTGCCACACTCTTCTGTCATGATATTCTGCCTCACCTGGAGCCTCAAGTTATGGAACTGGCCTTCTACCTCTGAAACCCTGAACCCTCAACTAAACTTTTCTTCCCTAAAATTGTTCTGGTCAGATCTTTTAGTCACAGCAGCAAAAAAGCTGACTAAAACAGGGAGTGAACAAAACAGGCCGAGATGATGTAGGATATTGTTATGGGTTGAATTATGTTTCCTAAAAAGATACTATAAAGCCTTAGTACCTGTGAATGTGACTTTATTTGTAAATAGGGTGCTCACAGAAGAAACAGTCTTTGGGAGAATGCCAGGTGAGGCTGGGGGTTGGAATGGAAAGCCAAAGAGCAACAGGGACTGATGGAAGCACCAGAGCTAAGAGAACTACATAGAACAGCTTCTCCCCTAGAGCTTTCCAAGACAGCATCGCCCGGCAGGATACCTTGATTTTGGATATCTGGCTCTGTGACAGACTAGGTTTCTGTGGTTTAAAGCTACCCAGTTTGCAGTAATGGCAGTCCTGGGAAACTGAAACAGAAGTCAGGAAAGTCCATTCTAGGAGTTTATATCTCAGGGAAGAACTTTCTTGGCAGAGGATGTTGCAAGTGCAAATGTTATGAGGTGGGAACTTGTCTGGCAGGCTCAGGAGCAGGGAGCAAGGGCTAGAGGACCATGCTGAGGGCTGAGGCCACCTCGTGTAAGCACAGTGAAGATTTCAGGTTTGATCTCATAATGGATAGGAGAGCATTTTAAGTAGGGAACAGCTTGATCAAAACCATCTAGCTTTCCTGTGAAAAATAGGATTGGGGGTGACAAACGTAGAAATAGGATAACCTACTAAGAGGTCACTGCAACTAACCAGAAAAGATGGTGGCAGTCTGGGCCCTGGGGATGGGAGTGGGGTTGGGAAGTGGGAGAAGATGAGAAGGAGGTAGGTTTGGAAAGTGGAGCCAACAATATTGCTGATGGGTTGGATGCTGGGTGAGAGGTAAAGGAATCAAGTCTGAGTGTTAGATTTTGACCTGAGCTGCTGGTGAAGAAGGACACCTGGAGAAGAAGGACACCAAGAATTTAGTTCTGGATGTGTTAATGTTTGAAATGCTGATTAGACATTTGAATGTCTAAACAACTTCTGTTTTTTTTTTTTTTCTCAAAAGATAGTTTACACAGGGTTCTTGCATTCCTTAAGTGTATATACCTATGATTTGCATAATGCAGATGGGTCATCTCTTCAACATTTGAACATTCAGATATGCTCTAAATGTGCTCAACCACAGAAGTGGGGGGGGCGGAACCATGAGACTAAGATGTGGGTTCCAGCTTCCCCTGGTGTAACCTGTTAGGAATGGTTGCATGCCAGCCAGTGTGTTGTTCAGAAGAAAAAGAGACCACAACCATTTCATGAGCTCAGCTCTCCAAATATGACTTTAATGACAGGTTTTAGAGCACAACCCAGTTTTCTCCCACAAAGAGAAAGTTCAAGGGGAGCAAGTGTTCCCTGGAGGCTCTCCATTATCACCTGCAAGAAAGCAAAAGGTAGCAATCCATGTGGTGTGCTTCATACTGTGAATGATCTGTGCCACTCCTTTAAAGAGAACCATTTTGTTTAGGGGAGCACAATGATTAGAAAGGAGACAGATAGCAGGAGAGTTGAGCAAGATTTGCATGTTGGCTAGATTGCAAGTACTTGGCAGCTGCTCTCTACATAGTTTTCAGAGGCATTAAAGCTGCTGTGTATGATTTTTAGTGTTGAACTTGTCCTTGCTTATACAGAATGCATACAGAGCTGAGTCCACAAGAGACAGGCATCAGCAGAGAGGAAGGCATAGGAGAGAGAGGGCATGATATAGGGCATGTCCCTGCAGAGGTTGAGAGTCAGTTGCCAGCCAGAAGGGCTGGCTGTGACCTCTTCAGGGACGGGAGGAGGGGGTGGATAGTGGATGTAGATGACCAGTGCGTAGAGCAAGTTCCCAGTCCATGATGGCAACTTTCTCCTTGGAGAAGGAAGAGAGACTCAAGGGCTTCAGAAAATAAGAAACTTGAAATAGTCACTTGAAGGTGGCAGAAAGGGCTGACTTGGGACACACCAGGACTGCTGGGCACCCTGTACCCGAGATGAGCTGATGTCTGACATCAAGACTATTAGGAGAACCCTAACAGTGCCCAAGTGTCCCTGTCCACAATCAGAAAAGGTAGAAGTCTGGTGTATTTGGGCCAGCTTTGAAAGAGCCAAGGGAGTTCCAAATGTTGGCTTGGAGACTGGTTGAGGAATTAATCAATGCAGGCTAACTGCCATAATCATCCAAATGCTCGCATTTTAAGGATTCCATGGGACTCTGGGTCAGTGGGCTTGTTTTTTGTCAAAAGTCAGGGCTCTATTCCTGGTCATTCAAGGACCCCGGGTCACTATGGCACTAACACCTTCAATTCAGCTCCCAGCTTCCGGCTTCCAGGGTCTGCCTGCAATGGGCATCAGCCTGAGGCTGGGAAGGGAACACCGAGGGGTGCAAATGAGCGATTCTAAAGGGGTAAGACCAAAAATGAAGTGTGCGTGCTTGTGCTGTCACCTAGCTGCAAGGAACACTGGGATATGCTGACTCCTTTTATGTAGGTATTAAGGGAGGATACAGGTTCAATGATTAGCAGCTGGTCTCTCCTGGGATTAATGATGTGGATCTGTGGAATATAAGTGGCAAGAGGTACAACAGACAGATGAAAAAGCCCTCTGCGTATTGGAAGAAAATGTCTCTTTCCATTATAGAAAATTATGGTAAACTTGAAAATTAACCTCAAGTGTTGGCCAGGTAAACCATTGGGAGATGGTAGCTGTGGGTTGGTGCAGCAAAGTTTAAAGAGACTGAGAAACTTTGACAGATTAAAAAAATAAGTTAGCTGAACCCACATGTGCATCAACATGGCTGTCCCTATTACTAGGCACCTTACAAAACGAAAAGCTTGCAGCACCGAGAACACTCAGCAATTAAATTTTACTGTGAAAAAGAATTTACATTTAAGAATTCTTCAGATTTCAATATACTTATATGTCAAGAGGAATTTATTGGCAAAATGAGGCTACACCTCTCTCCAATTGTATTACTAAAAATGATTCTTAGAAATGTGTCTCTCTCGTGAGGCTCTCCCTATATCCTTATGAAGCACACGGATCATGGAGCATGGGTTTGATGGTTGTAAAGAGAGAGGCTCAGAGCAGTTACAACACACATAGACCAAGTGCCCAGAGAGCTCTGCTGGGCTGGGCATGGGGTTAAGGACAATTACTCCTGACTTAGGAGGAAGTCCCGGTGCATGGGTGGAGTGGGGCAGCAGACAGCAGCACCTCTGGCAGGCTTCTGAAAGGTAGGGACATTTCCCTTCCTGGGGCCAGGTGAAGAAAAATGGAGGACATGTGAAAAAAGAAAATACAACTGAGCAGAGAGAATGGTCCATGAAATTATCACTATGCTGGTACATATTTTGTCATATTGTTAAAAGTTATTTTTATTTAGGTAAAAATAAGCACAAATCTGATTTTTTTTTTAAAAGCATGCACAGTAAGATAGCAGAAAAATCAAAACTATTGGCTTACTTCTTTTTTGGACCTAGCTGCAGTTTCTTCTATAGGCTCCATTTTTCTGTAGTAATCCCCAGTGGAATAGCTTTGTGAGCATCCAGCAGGCAGCTACATTTTAAGTAAATTGTGTTTTGACCTCTTATGCAGACATCCAGGTGGAAAGCAATGGTATTTTGCAAGTTAATATGTGTCCCTGAATTACATTTTTATTCAAATGGATAAGAACAGTTATTCCACTGGGAAATACTTCTTATACTAGTTTAACAATGACCCTTAGAGTAGCCATTATATAGCAAAATGGAGAATGTAAGCCATAAATGGTTTTATGATTTTTGTTTATTACAGCCTTAGATACTTGCACATTTTATGTACATGTATAGTTTATTAAATATTCTACTGACTTATATGTTCAGTCTCATATAGTGTTTTATTGTTTATACCCAGATGTTAAAGAATAATCTCAGATAAGTTGGTCAGCTAAATTAAAATGCAATGAGGACATTTGAATTTTATGAAACAGAGTTTCATCTTCTCAAAGTATACAGTTCTCTATGTTCTTCCAAATGGACCTTTAATTTCCTTTCTCAAAACACTCAAGGGCATTTGTGGCCTTGTTTGCTAATTTTCATTAAATAAAGAATTTTTTACAAATCAGCAAAAAAAAGGTATAATTACAGTCATACTCATAATTCATGTAAATATCATTAATGCTTTAGAATAATTATAATAATGGATTCTAATTGCAAAGGATAAAAATAAAATACTACATTGAAATTGTTTTAAACAGTTCTATACTGCTATTTATGAAGAAATGCAAGAGTTACTGACTCTGCTCATTACTTCAGAATTATTTGTTTTGATTTTGAAGTAAAACACTCATATCATTCAAAATTCAAGACATATATAATGGAAAGTTTCTTATATTATTATTTGTGATCCACTAATAGCAGATAGATAAAGGTAGTGGTATAGTCATGCAATGGAATATAATACAAAAATGAAAATGAACAATGAGTACTCATGTGGTCATGTAGATAAATCCCACAAATATAATTTTGAGGAATTAAACTGATTATAGTGCATGATTCTATTTATATAAACTGCCTCAAAAGGCAAACTAACCTATGGTGTTAGAAGTATGATAGTGGTTACCTTTGGTGGGGAGGGACAGTAGTGCTTTAAGGAAAAGCATTACTTCTAGTTTTGCTCCAGTTCTTGACTTGGCCAGTGATTATTTGGGTGTGGTGTTAAAGGAAAGATAAGGATCACTTTAGTGACTGACAATGTGAATACTATATTTCTTTGTTTCATTGAATAGTTCTCTGAAGGGGGAAAAATAATCAGATTTTAAGTGGTAGAAAGGGGAAGTTCATTGTAATTTTGCTGGTTAAGAATTGTAACTAGCACCCTGAGTTGGGCACACTGAGTCTAGATGTACTTATGTGGTTGTAGAAAGTGAATCTCATTGCCCTTCACCTGGGAAAGAATTTTCAGTTAGTGTCAAGATCCAGCAAACTGCTATTGCTCAAACTCTTGGTTGTTTATCATCTTTGCTAGTACATTGCTCAAAGTTCAAATCCCAGGCAAGTGTTGCTGTAATATAAGGTTGTTTGTGGCCCTACCTTGTTCAGGGATGAAAGGTTGGTCTAAATGGATAAGAAAATTATCAAAGTTTCAGATAAAGATGAGATTCAGATCTGTTTTGGGACTGTACCACATAGATTGTTTTTGTTTTATTGATTTATTTCCTATTTAATGAGAGGTGGTTTGTATGTAGTAAAATTCTTATTAGTATATAGTGCTCTGAGACCTGACCATCTCATCAGTTGTGTAACCACTCTACCATCATTCACACAGTCAAGATACACAATGATTGTCACCCCACAAAGTTCCCCCATGCCCTTTTTTAGACAACCATAGCCCCCGTTGTAAGCCATTGGCACCCTGGGATTTGCTTTATTTCCCTGTGGTCCGGCCCATTCTGGCCTGCCATGTTTTTTTTTTTTTTTTTTTTACATTTAACACAAGGCATTTGAGGTTCATTCATGCTGTCATGGACATCAGCAGTTCATTCCTTCTTATTCCTTAGCCTGTTATATAAACATGTCACAATTTGGTTATGAAATCACCAGTTAGAGGACAATTGGGCATTTCCAGAGTTTCATGATCATGAATAAAGCAGTTTTAAATATTATTTTAAAAAATTATTTATTTATTATTTTTTGTGGTCCTGGGGATTGAACAGAGGGTCACTCTACCTCTGAACTAACTTCTAGTCCTATTTCTTTTTTTTTTTTTTTTATTTTGAACTTATGATTCTCCTGCCTCAGCTTTCAAAGCCTCTGGGATTACAGGCATGTGCCATCACACATATACCTACATGTTTAAAGTATGGCAGGTTTAAGCATGTATGCACAGGTTTTTGTATGAAGATAAGTTTCTAATTTACTAGGCTAGGGTAGGTAATACTTGGAGTAAGATTACTGGGTTGTATGGTGTGTATACTCAACTTCTTTAAAAAACAAAACAAAATTGACAAACTCTTCCAAAGTGACTGAACCATTTTGTTTTCCTCCAGTAAGTCTTTTTAAGTCTTAGTTTAAGACATGTAATACTAAGGACTTCCAGTTGTGCCCTACTGGCAAATCAATTTCTTTGGCCTTCTTTTTGCATAAGGGATACATAGATGGATACACTTATTTTAGTTGTGCTATAGTATTTGTTGTTTAGATCCTTCATAGATTTCTTCCAGCTTGCCTCTAGAAAATATTTACAATTGGTGCCTTTACCAGAAATTATGGTTTGGATGTGAGGTGTCCCTCAAAAGCTCACATGTGAGAAAATACAAGAAGATTCAGAGGAGAAATAATTGGGTTGTGAGAGCCTTAACCCAATCAGTGAAACCATCCCTGATGGGATTAACTGAATGGTAACTGGAGGCAGGCTGGAGGAGCTGGGATTGGGGGTGTGTATCTGGTGAGTGGAGTCTCTCTGCTTTCTGATCATGATGTGAGCTGCTTCCCTCTGCTACACTCTCCCACTATGATGTTCTGCCTCACCTCAAGCCTTGAGGAATGGAGCTGGTCTTCTGTGGATTAAGACCTCTGAAACTGTGAGCCCTCAAATAAACTTTTCCTTCTCTGCAATTGTTCTGGTCATATCTTTTGTTCATAGCCATGAAAAAGTTGACTAAAACACCAGAATACCTAATATTCAGGTTGAGGAAGTTTAAGAGATTCTGAAGGTTTTTATTGCTATTGTTGTTTGCTATACTGGGGATAGAACCCAGGGTCTTGTGCATGCTGAGCAAGCACTCTAGAACTGAATTACATCCCCAGCCCTTTTTATTTTATTTTAAGGAAGGGTCTCACAAAGTTGTTGAGGCTGGCTTCAGACTTACTATCCTCCTGCTTCAACCTCCCCGAGTTTCTAGGATTATAGGTGTGATCCTCCATGCCCAGCTAAAGGTAAAATTGCTGAAAACTCAGTTTGCATGGATGGAAGGTAAGAATGATTTTAAAAATTTCTCTTTGATAGTATTTAGCTAGATCTGCCTCAGTCAAGGTCAAGTCAGTGAAAGGTGCTGAGACTCACAGGTTCATGGGTTTTCTAGTTGTTGATTAAGAATGAACTGACCTGATGGCCACTAGGGGTAAAATTCTCAGCAGAAATATCCAAGAGTATTGGAGAACTTAACCAATATAAGTTTATAGTTACATTTTACCTCTACTTTTCCTGGAAACTGGAAAGCAGGGCAATAAGATTTTTGATTAAATGGAAATACCTTGCCAAGTTCCTTTTGGTTGTTTCAGTAAATGAGTCCCTTTAACATTAGGGAGTAGGGGTGGTTTCCTTCAGTGGGAGAAACATCATCTAACATATTTTTTAAGTTGGCTATTGTAGTTGCTTTTCTGCTTGAGAAGACTTCCCCATACAGAGAACAAGCAATCTGTAATACACATTCATAATCTTGTGATATGGGCAAGTGGATAAAGCCCATCTTTTAGTGTTTAAAACCATCCTCTGGGAGCTGGCTCAGACCTGTGTTTCACCTTCACAGATTTTTTAAAATTCTGGATTATGATAGAATAGATGGGGCCTAACAATTCCACAGCTTTAGTGACCAGGGAGAAAATTCCCCCACAAACTCTCCCTCACGGTGGAAGCAGTATTGTATAATTTGGCCAGTGTTGACCCCAGTTTTTGGTATAACCAAAACTTAGCTACATCAGAGATCATTGAAATTGACAGAGCAGCTTGGTTGTAGCCACTGTTTCTATTTTCTGAATCTGTGACTGAATCCTCTGCCTGAAACAAATTGCAAAAATCTATTTATTTTCTTATATTTCCCTTATAATAAATAACTCCTAAGAACAAGGAGAAAACAATGCACCAGGGCAGTTCTTTTACCTTCTCTATTATCACATCTACTGCTTCTTAACTTCTAATAGATGTTTCTACTGGGAGCATCAAATCTAATTTTCCCCCATTTTTTAGGCCTATCTGCTGTGGTCAGCTATTCCCTCTGTGTCAGAGCATCGTCAAATCATGTACAGTGCTGAAGGTATCATGGCTGAGTGTGTGTGTCTGTGTGTACATGCGTGTGCCTTTTACATCAACTCTTATGAGGGCCGTTAGTTTCCCCTCTTGGGCTGGACTGGCTTTGGGCAAAAGGTTATTTTCTAATATGATTTTATGTAGTTGCTGCATAACCTCAATGATATTGACTTTGATCATTTAAAAGAAATATTTGCTCCGCATTCTCCAGGAGAACATCAACTAGACGGTCCTCAGAGTCAGTTTTCTAGTTGCTGCTGTACAGTCCTGGGGCTCTCCTAGATGAGGTCACAGGATTGAGATTATCACATTGACAAATGGTCATTTTAGGAACCAACAATAGCAGTCTTCATAACTCTGTAGTTAATTGGCTTGCTGAGCAATGCTAGAGGTTCCTTGTCAGTCATGAGGATTGAGCAGCCAGTGAAACCTCCAAGGTTTATGGTGTGACACAGGTAATATCTACAGAAGTACTGACCAGATTTCAACCACTGTCATGGCATATAATAAGGAGGAAATCCTAGCCTTTGAATCTAGAGAATCATCTAAATTGAAGGTGCTTTCTGGTGCTCCCCATATTATTAAGCCAAGCTTCTACTTAGGTACACCAGCGCCACCCATCCCCATTTTTGGTTCCATTAAAGGGCATGTGCTGAAAGAGCATAAGGAAAATGATTTCAATTTTGTTGTTCAGGTAGACCTAGGATTGAGGTCGCTGTAATCTAAGATTTCAAAATGACAAAGTCAATTTAAGCCTCAAGTAAGTGTTCTGTAACATGTTTTTGGTAAGTTCATGAAGGAGTCAAATCATGCTGGAAAAACTGGGAATCTTTTGGCATTTAATACCTCACATCTTATAAGTCCATACTCTTTTTTCTTTTTTTGAGACAGGGTCTCTCTGTGATATCCAGACTGATCTTGAACTTCTAGATTCAAATTCCCTCCCAGCCCCAGCCCCATTCAGCCTCCCAAGTAGCTGGGACTACAGATGTATATCACCATGGCCAGACTTTCCCCCGTTTTTGAATAGAATACCTTTTAATTGAAAAGTTACATCCTAAATAATATATCACCTCTTGGCTAAACAGTAATTTTTCCTTTGAGACTATTCAGCCACTTGTTCCTTTAAGAGGTGGGCTGAATCCCCTGGAGAGTTTTCCAGATGTGAATATGAGGTAAAATTTTCTATATTGAATAAAATGGCAAACTGTTGGGAATATAGTATCTTTTTGTTCATTTATTTATTAATAGGTCATCTTTATTCTGTTTAAATAAAAAATTACTCAAGTAAGAATGATGTGACTGTTGTAGGCCTCCATTAACCAATAGAACTTTCTGCAATGAAGGAAATATACCCATATTGTCAAGTATGTTTGCAACCACATGTGGTAACAGAACATTTTACCTCTACTTAAAAATTTAAAATTTTTAATAACTGTGCCTACTTATGGGGAATAATGCAGCATTTCCAGACACGCATAAAATATGTACTGATCAAATCAGGGTACAAAACTGCCTGAGTCCTGCATTGTTAGTAATTCCAAATAAAAGAAAAATGTATCAGCCATCTTCACTTACAGAGATGTTAATGAGGGCTGAAAAAGGTCTACTGCAGTGAACTGTGTACCTGTACGTAGAACTGGAGAATTAAAATGAAGTGCTACTGGAAACCTAGGGATAACTTTATGTATAGTTCTTAGGTCTTACACAGACTGATATCCCTGTCTATTGGGCTTGTAAAAAGGCAATAGATGGATGTATTAGAGTTCTCCAGAAAGACAGAACCAATACAATCTATACTTCCCTGTCCCAAGAATTTCATATATATATATATGAATTTATTGTGGGTTTGGGATTGGCTCATGAAATTACGGAAGCTGAGATATCCCATATAGGCCATCTGCCATCTGCAAACTGGAGACTCTGGAATGGGTTAGTGTGTCTCAGTCCAAATCTGGAATAAAGGCCTGGAGTCCAAAGTCCAGAGAACCTGGAGTTTTGGTTTGCAAGGGCAGGAGGAGAAAAAGAATACACAGCTCCAGAAGAGACCAATTGGACTCTCCTGTTCTTGGGCTATTTAGGTTCCCAGCTGATTGGATACTGTCTACCTAAACTGAAGGCACTTCCCCACTTAGTCTACTCACACTCACTGTCCAGTCTTCTCTGGAAAAACCCTAACAGACACAGTCAGAAGTAATGCTTTACCAGTTCTCTAAGTATTCCTTAACCCAGTCAAGTTGATACCTAAAGTCAACCAGCAAAATCAACTGTGTAAGGAGTTTTTGATCTGAAGATATATAACTGGATTTGATGTTTGATTAAATTCTAGGTTTCAGAGGAAATTAGAGTGTCTTAGGCCATGCCTTGGAGGGATCTACCTGAATCTTTACAAGTTTGGTTCCCAATGTGTGTCTATAAGCACCAGTAGGGAATAAGGATCAAGAGTAAGTTTCAAGAGTCATTGTCTAGACAATTTTAGGAAAGTCAAGTATAGATATAATGTGCTATGAAATCGTGTTTCTAATGATTATTTATTTTCTAAGTATAATCTTCATTTAATTTGATGTCTGTATTAACGTTAGAGATCTCTGCCAGGTAGGTTGACAGGTGTCAGACCAATCGGGAGTATCAGGGTTTTCTTTCTGTTGGCCCTACTATGGTAGTCAAAGGTTTTGCTCTGGATAGAGAAGTGGGTTTGAAATACCCACTTTAGTGGCACATTGATTTCTCTGGCTGTTTTATTGCAGAGGGGTTTGTTATAGAAAGGGTGCACTTGTGTCATCTAGAAATTTGCCTTTTTGTCTATTTATGTCTGTAGCTGTGGTAGGCAGACTTCCAAAAATGCTTCCTTATCTCAAGATTCCCATCACTGGTTATCTAAACATTAATGTAGGTACTGCCAAGAAGGGATCTTGCAGTTGTAATTAAAGTCCCAAGTCAGTTGACATTAAAATTCAGAGATTGTCAGTGAGATTATCTGTGTGAGCCTAATCTAATCAGACAAGTCCTTAAAAGCAAAGGACCTTTCACTGCTGATGGGAGGAGAAGCAGGCACAAGCAGTTGGCAGAAGGGAAGTCAGAGAGTCCAAGCATGAGAAGGAAAATTAGGTAGGTGGTAAGCCCTTGTTTCTGCCTGACAGCCAAAAAGGACCTCAGTCCACAGTCACAAAGAACCAAGTACTACCAGTATCCTGAGTATTCTCTTAAATGGGTTCTTCCCTTGACCCAATCCCAGCCTGGTCAACAGCTTCATCTTAGCCTTGTGAAACCCTAAGCAGAGTTCCTGGGCTTCTGACCTCCAGGATGGTAACAGAATTAATAGGTGCTGCTTTTCTTTTTAACTTTTCTTTCTTTTTTCTTTTTCTTTCTTAGTGCTGATTATTAGAATACTAACTAATACTAACATACTAACTAATACTAACTTAACATCCCCAGCACTAGTGAGTACTATTTTAAGCTGCTAAGTTTGTGTTGTCAAAATGGTCATTATCAAAATGGAGTACTTGTGTCAAGCCCTAACAAAAATAAAAAAAAATAATAATAAAGTCAGGAGTTGTGAAAGAGGAGATCTCAAGAATGCATGCCTGATAAAAGAACAATCTCAAAACATCATGTGAGTACCACAGCCTTGCATGGAGGATACCACAACCTTATACAGAAAACTCTTCTGCGATGACACCTGCCCAGCAACTGATTGTCTAACTTTGGATGGATGCCACCCTTGACACTGATCCTTGCTAAGGATAATTGATTCTGAACAATTTATGTGATACCCCCATGTTGCCTTTAAAATTTTTCCCTTGCCTCAACCTCCTTGAACATACACATAGCTTACGATGTCACACATATTCTCATTTCAACTTGACTCCCAAATAAGCTCTTTTCCTTTGGAGAATCTCTTCTGTTGTAACTTAGGTTGAGAGTGGTAATTTATTAGGCATCAGTAGAAAACTAATATAGTAGATAATTTCTCTTTTTCTGAAAGAGGAAACAAAGGATATAGAGGAGCCCTCTGGTGGTCTTTGGAACTGTGATAGTTGGAGTTCTTTTGCCTACAGCCAGCATTTAGTTTTCAAGACAAGATTGGGGAAACACAAATCTGTTGTTTTGCTCTGCTTCTCTGCTCCCACATTCCACAGTGTGGGGAAATCTCACATATGTCACTCTGAGGTAAACCCCCAAAAGCAGAGTCTTTCCATCTTCTCCTAGTACTCAAACACAATTTTGAGTATGTCCCACAAAATTATCATGACTTTCACTAATATGATAATCATGTCCATGATCTATGATTGTGATAACAATCTGGTTATCAATATAAGAAACTGAAAATGAATGGTTTCACACCGCAGACTCCTGGAATGTTCTTTTAAACATTTGTGTTTTATGATTGAAAGAGTAAATGCTTCTGATGCTTGGCTCCCTTCTACTCTTTGCAAGTGAACTTTGCATTTTCTTTTCAAAATACTTTTGTCTTTGATACTGGATATATGTTTCCAGAGTCCTGCAGTTGGCAATATCTCTATCTTCGTTTCCCCATTTTAAACTGAATTCTGGGTTCATGTAGGAACAGAATTCTCACATATCTTATCATTCGTGTGGTTAAGGTTTGGTGTGAGCTTTCTTGATTGGAGGGCCATGAATTTTTCTTCTTTTCCATATGCTTCATCTCTAAATGTTCTCTGATAATACCCTGCTATGTTTTGCAGTTCCTCTAAATTTGCACTCTCTCAACGATCCCAATTTTTTTCTGACTGATTTAGCAATTTTGGGACTCAATGCTATCATGACCAATTCAGCTAGAGCTCTTTGGTACTTACTTCCCTATCTACATGTGACTCCTTTTCTAAAACAGCTTTATTGAGATATAATTCATATGCCAGACAATCTACGCATTTAAAGTACACAATTAAATGGCTTTTAGTATATATTCACAGAGCTGTGCATCAAGCACCACAATCCACTTTAGAACATTTTTAAGAAACTCTGCATTCCTTATCCATTATCCGTACTCCTTCCCCAGCTCTGGTCAACCACTAATCTACTTTCTGTCTATAAAGATTTGCCAGTTCAGGGCAGGGATTGTGGCTCAGTAGTAAAGGGCTCACCTAGCATGTGTGGGGCGCTGGGTTCAATCCTCAGCATCAGATAAAATAAAGGTATTGTGTCTAACTACAACTAAAAGATATATATATGATTTGCCAATTCTGGACAGTGCATATGAATAAATTCAAATGATATACGTTTTTTTTGTGACTAGTTTCTTTCACTTATCATGTTATTTTCTATTTTTAAGGTTCACCCATATTGTGGAATATATCAGTGCTTCATTTATTCTTTTATCTTTTATTGTACTGGGGATTGAACTCAGGGCTGCTTCACCACTGAGCTACATCCCTGGTCCTTTGTATTCTTTATTTTGAAGATAGAATCTCTCTAAGTTGTCCAGGCTGGTCTCAAACTTGGGATCCTCCTACCCTAGCCTGTCAAGTCACTGGGATTACAGGTGTACATCACTGCATCTGGCTTCATTTTTTTCCTTTTTAATAAATAATATTTCAGTAAAATGCATACTACATAGATATTTAAGTTTCCATTTTTGGCTCCTATGAATAAGAATGCTATGAACATTCATGTAAAAGTTTTTACATAGATCTAAGTTTTCATTTGTCTTGGGTATAGACATAAAAGTAGAATTGCTGGGGCATATGGCAATCATTGGAGGAATTGCTAGATTGTTCTCCAAAGTGACTGGACTACTTTACATTCCCATCAGTAGTGTATGAGAGAGAGAATTTCTTTATATCTCTTGCAGCACCTGTTATTATTTACCTTTTGAATCTAGACATCCTATTGGATGTGAAGTGGTACCCCACTGTGGTTTTGATCTGTATTTCCTTGAGACCTGACGATGTTGAACAACTTTTTTTGTGTTAATTAGCCCATTTGTATGTCTTCCTTGGAGAAGTGTCTTTTCTAATATTTTGCCCATTTTTAAATTGTGTTATCTGTTTTTTATTATTGAGTTGAGGTATGATTTTGACTATTTTCTCCTATGCTGTGTTTATCTTTCCATTTTCTTGGAGATATCCTTTCAGGTACTAGTTTTAGGTTTTGTTTAATCCAAATTTGTGAAGATTTAAGTATGTTATTCTAAGAGTTTTATGGTTTTAGGTCTTATAGTTAGGCCTTTAATTCATTTTTACTTCAGTTTTGTATGTGGTGTGAGGTAGGGGTCCAACTTCATTCATTTGCATGTATGAATGGCCCGTAACCACTTTATTTACTCATGAAGCCAGCTGTATTTTTAGCCAGCATTAGTCTCCATGACCTGACATGCATTTGAATGAGAACATATTGGCACTATATAGAATACACAGAAACTTAGATCCATGAAACTCTACAGAGAATTGGGATCAGATACTCAGTAACTCATTAGCTCCTTATTCTTAGGCCCAGTGACAAACATTTCTTTCAATACATAGTTAACAGGCAGGTTATGAATCAAGGTCAAAAACTCCACCAACAAACCTAAGAATCAACAAAGTCCCATACTGTGTGTTTTTCACTGGAAACTGCTGACCAGGACTCAGATTATTACTCAGCAAGCAAGTATTGAATGACTTTCCACTAAAAACAGCAGAACTCCTGACCCTGGCCTTAATCAAGATGCCCTTAAAGGCACACTCTTCACATTAGGTGGTCCACTGCCTCAGACAAGGAGAATCTCCAAGGCAATCTTTTTGTAATCTTCAGGATGGAAAGGCAGTGAGCCCCACAGTCATTGAGAATTCTATTTACTTGATTTATTTGCTTGCTTAGCAAGACATCAATGAGGGAAGTTACTGAATGACTCCTTGAAGGAGAATCAAAGGGAATTTTATATGCTAAGTCAGTTTACTCTGGTTATATTCAAGAACTGAAGCTTATACCATGGAGAGGGTGGAATGTGTCCATAATTCCATTCAAGGCTTGACATACATGTCCTGCTTTTCTTTGGTTAGGAAGGAGTTCTCAGCTGGGTTGAGGAAGAGTGTGGCATTCTCAGACACTGAGTTCTTAGACATTTGTCCACTTTATCTGGTTGGAATACAGCATTCCCTCTGGACACCTGTAAGGCCGATGATACTGCAGGGACATCATCTCAGCATATAGTATTTGTGAGGCAATGGCTCATTGCACTGAATACTACAACAATTTATTACTTTTCTCTGTGTATGCTTTATTTCAATGCAGTTTTTAAAGTTAAGGGTAAGATAAGGATCAAATCAAATATTTTCTAAAGTCTTAGTCATTTATTGATTTCACAGACACCCTTTCTATTCTTCCTAATAATTGTTAAAAGCAATGCTTTTTAGTAAGAACAATATGATTGAATAAGCCTCATATTTTCTAAAACCTTAGTGTAATGCTCTATGATACAGAAGGTAAATCAATGGTTCTTAACTGGAGTGACTTTGCCAGCCATCACCCTGGAACATTTGGCAATGTCTGGAGGCACTTGGGTTATTACTACTTGAGGGTGGGGTCGCAGTGCTATTGGTGTCTTCTGGCAGAGTCCAGGGATGCTGCTAAGCTTCCCATAATGTCCAGTACAGTCTCCCACAATAATAAGTTATCTGGCCAGAAGGGTCAGTAGTGCAGATGTTGAGAAACCCTAAGTTGGAAGTTCTGGTTCTGTTGTAAGCACTCTTGGCTGCCAGGCCCATAACCACTTTCTTTACTCACAAAGCCCACCTTGCACTGTGGAAACTCACAAGGCCAGATTCCCTTTTGAATTCCCCATGCTGTCTGTGCTGAGCCAATTCTGGCCAATGGGCAGCAGCCATTTCTCTTGGAAAGTAAACATGGTTAGACACGAAACACATACAGAAATGCCCAGCAGGTGCCTACGTGTCCTTCCTCATTTTTGTTCTGTGTCCATCTGGTCTTTACTGCTGGCCCTACTGCTCAATAGCGGCCCCAGGCCATCTGCAGATGCTCAGCTGAAAACCTGCAGACATAGCTTGCTGTAGATGTATCTCCTACTTCATGGACCAGCTTTGGCAGTAGGACATGCTTGACTTAAACTGGCTGGTTGGTGACTCCTCTGACTCCCCAGCTTCCCCTTTCAGACCTTTACGCCTTTGGCTCCCCACAACACCTGGTTAAATCTTGTCCCTTATACCACAGCAGTTCTATTTTTTTGAAGAACCATGAAGCACTGAGTTTTGCAGTGGGCCATATTCTCTGTCCCTTGCTGTTATGAAATTTCTATCTTATTGCCCTTCCAAGAATTAGAGTATGATCTAGCCCAGGAAGGACAGTCACTGATTTTGGCTAAATCCATCATAACCTTGTACAAGGTAACATAAGTTTGGTCTGATTTTACTTTCTACTTTTGGAGAGAAAGTGGGTTACCTGATGTATTTCTGAGAAACAGATCTAGGAAGATTTGCTCCACTGCTCCCCAGCTCACTTTAGCTGTCCCCATGGCAAGCACATTTGGATCCTAAAGTTCACCTTATCTTTACAATGCCCTCACAGGTAAGAAATCACCCAAAGTGGCCACTATAAATGTGGCCACTATTGAAATGTCTTGGGTTTTTAAAATGATTTACTGGCATTGTATCAGAGCATAATAATATTTAATCAGGGTCTGACATTCTCAAGGACAAAACTTTCTTCGACCAGCTCCTAAGCATAAGAAGCCAACAACACCTGAAAGTCCTTTTGTTCAGATTTCTGGCTGGTTCCCTCTTCCCAGGGTGAGCAGTGCCTACATTGTGTAAGGATTAATTCATCTTCCTGGCTTGTGCTTTTGACAGCCCAAACAAAGTTTCCAAGGAAGTAAACTTTATGTTTAAAATATGTCTGCATTAAACTTTATCTGTTAAAAGCAGACACATGTATATGTGATTATAAAATAATAACTTATTATGGAAAGTGTAGAAATATTTAGAGCAAAACACAAGTTAATTGAAATCTCTCCACCTAGAAAGACCTCTGTAGATCCAGTCTCATCTCCAGATGTATATTAATGTTCTAAAAAATCAGGGTCAAATTATGTATCAAAGAATTCCACATCCATGAATTCGACCAAACATGGATCAAAAATATTTTAAAGAAGTTGTCTATATTGAACATGGACAGACATTTTTCTTGTCATTATTTGCTAAACAATAAAGTGTAGCAAATATTTACATGGCATTTACATTGTATTAGGTATTGTAAGTCATCTATAAATGACTTAAAATATAAGAGAGAATATATGTGGGTTCTATGCCAGTACAATTGCCATTGTTTATGGGATTTGAGCATATGTGGTTTGGCCACCACAGGGGAGGAGGCTGTGTTCCTGGAACCCATCTCCCAAGTATACAGAAGGACAACTGAATTCTGAGGATGTAGCCAAATTTAAAAATAATGTAACCCCTAATTCACCCTGAGGGAATAATGTGGTGCCTGAAGATGTGTGAGAATGGTTTTCAAAATAATTTGGAGATGGTGGCTGAGGTCCTTATCAGTATCTTACTTCCCTAAAGTCCTAGATATGATGGACTATTGACACGATAATGCTGTGTAATGGACAATTTTAAATTTTCAGTGGCTTGTAGCAGCAAACATTTATTCTTAATGCATAACCCTGCCGGGCCCCTGGGCTCAACTGGGCTGGGCTCCAGGCTTCAGGGTGGGCTCTGCAGTACTCCATGGGCCTCTCATCTGCCTTTGACCAGCCACACCTGGGACATATCTTTCTCATGGTGAATGACAGAGCCCAGGAGCTGAGCCAACATACAACAAGATGGCTTTTGCATCACTATTCAGAGCTATAGTTTTGGTGAGAATTTCCAGAGCAGGTGTGAGCTTGGAAGGAGCTGCAGTTAAGGGTCTTTCTTAACCCCAGGCCAATATTCTGCTTCCTTCTCTCCTTGAAGAAAAGACCAGCTCCCCCTTTTCCATGTCTGTATCTCTGGCTCCTATATAGTTGGGTCTGGCTCACCATGGGAAGTAGATGTTTGGTGTCAAGTAGATTTATGTTCTGGAGGCATTTTTTCTTCCAGAACAAGCTTACCTCATCAGAATGCAGAAGGGCACCTGGCCCAAGAGGTCCCAGTATCAACAACAGTAGCCAATATTTTAGGCACACCTTCTCCTTGCAGTAACAGTGGCAGCTCCATGCTGGTTTTACAGGGAAGGAACGGTTCCGCAATTAAAGCCCATAAATCACGCTCGGCTCTGGTAGAATTCTCTTTTCTTTTTTTTGTCCTTACTATATTGTGGGCTCACATTCTCCAAAGGGGTTGGCCATGGTTCAGGTGGTCAGGATCGATGACCATATGTAACAGGGAGCAGCTGCAGTCTGATCCAAACACACAGTGGGAGGCCTGCATGTGCATGCAGTTTGTTTCTTTGGACCCCACTGGGTGTGCATTGGCTCCACCCTCCAAAATTGCCAGGGTCTTTTTATTCTTCAGCAGGAGGATGGGTAGATAAGGCAGAGCTCTGCAGCACTCTGAACTCCTTTGTGTCCTCCTTGTCCCCTGCCCCCATGTAGGGGTGCACATCCTGCCCTATGATGCAGGGCTCTTGAGCACCCTGTGAATGAGACTGGGCACACCAGGCTCCCAGACACTGTGCCTTTCAGTTTTCCATCATTGTAATACAATAACTAAGGAAACTTAAAATGAGGAAGGATTTACTTTGGCTTAGGTTTCAGAAGTTTCAATCTGTTATTAGCTGGCTCATTTGCTTTGGACCTGTGGTGAGGCAGCTCACCATGTCAGGAAGAGTGTAACATAGGAAGCTGCTCACTTTGTGAGGGGCCAGGAAGGAGGGGGGGGAGGGGGAGAGAGGGAGGGAGGAAGGGACTGGGGTCCCAATATTCCCTTCAAGGGCACACTCTAGTGACCTAACTTCCTCTCACTAGGCCCCACCTCTTAAAGGTTCTACCACTTCCCAGTAGCACCACAGGCTGGAAACTAAGCCTTTAACACACGTGCCTTTGGGGGACATTTCAGATCCAAACTAAAGTGGACCTTTATGGAAGGCCCAAACATGGGTTGGGGACTGTAGGGCAGAGATGGGCAGAGTCAGCTGCGTGTTGTCAGTTGTACTGTAGCAGTGCTGGGAGGGACCTGTGCTCATCTGTCTTGGGAAGAGAGTGCTAGCCTGCCCTCTGAGAAGCAGGGAATAGGTCCTGGACTACTTCTAGATACAAGAGATAGCTTGTCTAAAAACCTGGCCATTTCTTCTTCACTTGGGCCTCAGTTCTCCCTCCTCCACAGTGGGCTCTTGCATCTGGAACATATGAAGGGGCGTCTGAAGACCCACAGCACCAGAGGTGGCTAGCAAGGTATGACCAGAAGTGGAAGTACCAACCCTGCAAATGGCTGAGCCCAGTAAAGGCCCTGGACTCTGGGCCTGTCATGAAATCTTCATCCCATTTAGCAAAACATATGCAGACATTAAAATAGCTACCTTCTGAAATTTCTGATTGCAAAAGTGTACACAGGCTTATTGAGGCTGACCTTTTCCCCTCCCCATTCATCTATTTTTGTCCCCTGTTTTCCGGGTTTGATTGGATCCTTATAAATACTGAAAACTCCACCCACATGTCACACCAAACACATTAACATGTCCCCACAGCAAATTCAGTTTTTATATTACTACTTATAAGTTGAAATACAGTTGATTACTTGAATTGAAATATAGCTTGTAGGTAGCTAGGGATATAGTTTAGTGGCAAAATGCATGCTTAGCATGCTTGAATCTCTGGGTTCAATCCTAGCATCAAAAATAAAAAGAAAGAGAGGAAGGGAGGAGGAAGGGAGGGAGGGAGGAGGATGTACAGATGTAGCTCAGTGGTAGAGTGCTTTACCTAGCTTGCAAAGGCCAGTTCAATCCCCAGTACCAGAAAAATAGAACTCTATAGACTAAACATTGATGTTGATCTTCATTCTTTCAAGTTGAAATCAACTCTTTCCCAACCTTCACCCTTCCTGGAACTCAAGCCTCAGGCCCTTAGAAAGCTGGTACATGTGCTTGTTAAGCCTGTTGGACATTCCGGACATTACTGTCATTCTACCCTGAAGATGGGCTGACAGTTGGTGGTTCCAGTCTCTGCACAGAATCCTTGGGTACCCTGAAGACAGTTTTCTGGAAAACTTATTCTTGTGAGAGTTTAGAGTTGAAATATTCCTCCAACAAAAAGCTCATACATCCAACAATCAGAATTCATTTGAATTGAGTAAAATCCTAATGCCAACATTTTCTTCATTCTTGACATTGCACCTGAATCAGGAGCCAGTAGCAAACTAGGACAGACCCCATGAAGTCTTGTCTTCATGTATCTTGTCTCAGGATGGCCAGATGGGCTGGATGGAGAATAGCTGGTCTCCCTACATCACTGTCCATATCCCTGTGCCCTTGCGAGTCTGGGCCTTCAGGCAGAAACCAGATCAGGAATCTAAATCTGAAGGAATAGGTGAAGGGGCCACAAGGGAGATCCAAGTGCCTATAGTTGCCAGTGACCTTCACAGCTTGCTCTTGGGAAGTGCCCATCATGGCCCTGGCTGCAAGAGGCTGTGCATAAGAGCCAGGTGAAGTGGTGCACAGTCTGGGAAGGCTGAGGCAGGAGGATTGCAAGTTCAAAGTCAGCTGCAGAAACTTAGTGAGATCCTGTCTCAAAAAAAAAAAAAAAAAAAAAA
>NW_026000196.1:19168962-19179817 GCF_001458135.2 Marmota marmota marmota
TCCCTCTTCCCCCCTCCCTCCCTCTCCCCCCCTCTGTTTTTGTTTCTTTCAAGAATTGACCCAGGGATGCTTTACCACTGGGTCACACAGCCCTTTTTATTTTTTTGTTGTTGAGGCTGGCTTTGAAATTGTGATCCTCCTGCCTTAGCCTCCCCAGCTGCTAGGATTATAGACGTGGGCCACCACAACTGGCTAAACACCTCATTTCAATTCTAGAAAGCAAAGAAAACTCTCCTTCAAAGACTCTAATGAATGCATCAAGTATTTCTCTTGCTGGGAAGTTGCAATGTACTTTCAGCTAAATTAAAAATCTCTCCATTAGCCTGGTTATCGCATGAAGCAAACATGTTATGAAATATGATTTGAAAGTAAAAGAAACATTGATTTTTCCCCAAAGTCCTGGTGGTGCTGGTGGTGCTGGTGGTGCTGGTGTGTGTGGAATCTAGAAATTTCTAGCTCCAAAAGTTAAAGTGTATAAACATCTAGAATAAAAAAGCAGTTCTGGAAGAGTTTGTGTAGACTCTTGTCTCTGTTCTACCAGTACAAGAAAAAGCCCTGGAAACAATTCGATATACTACCAAAAGGGGAGCCTGAAAGGTGAAGAGAGGAAAGCCCACTGGCTGGACAGCGCAGTATTTAAAGTCATGTGGTGAATTCTCTGAGTGTTTTCTTCATCTTGGACATATTCTGGACTGAGTGCCAGAGAAACTGCAACCCAGAACCTACACCAGGTTCAGATGAACAAAACTCTAAGGAAGGCCTCCTTTCTCTAACAGAAGGACAGGGACACAGGACATTCATTTTTGATCATGCCTGCTTTACCCCCAGCTGAACACCATGACAACTCCGCCCTGCGGCATCAGTGAAGTCTGAAGGGGGCTCTCAGCTCCCATCCCTGTCAGCAGCAGGCAGCACCCATTGGTGCTTTTCTTCTCTGCTGGTGCCAGTGGGGCAGGAGGGAGTGTGGCCTCCTCTCTCACCAAGCAGCACCAGGTGTCCCACAGCTGTGCCCTCTGGCATGGAGGCAGCAGAGATGGACTGGGGAATCTGCATGTCCATCTCTACCCACAAGCAGACAGTGGGAAGAACATCTTATGGGGGAAGAAACAGGAGAGAAAAAAATTTAAACCTGTATAGAAAGTCTATAGCAGACAACGGGGGGCAAATCCAAATGTAAAATTAACCAGACTCCACGTGTCAAAATGTTTGAACTGAACCAGGTGCTGTGGTGCATGCTTGTAATCCCAGTGGCTTGGAAAGCTGAGGCAGGAGGATTGCAAGTTTGAGGCCAGCCTCAGCAATTTATGAAGGCCCTAAGCAACTTAGCAAGACCCAGTCTCAAAAAAAAAAAAAAAAGAGAATGAGAATGTAGTTTAGCAGTAACACATATACCCCTCACCCCTGGCCTCAATGCCCTGTACCTAAAATAAATAAAATGTTTGAACTGAGCTACTATGGAATTTGCATACATGTTCATACAAAAAAAACTATGAGGAGCCTCTGAGTAGTATGCAATCAAACTAAATCATAATAGCACTGCAAGGGCACAGTTCTGTGAAAACTAGTCATTGGAACCACAGCCTATAAGACTAGGCCAGGACCTGCATTCTAAATCTAAACAGAGAGGGACTGCCTGCTAAGGGAAGCTTTAAATAGATATGGAGTCACCTAACATAATACCCAAAATATCCAAGGCACAAAGACCACTCATCCTGCTAAGCACCAACAAAACAACAACTTGATGGGGGCGGGGAACCAAAGAGCAGGAAAAGCTCTAAGATGAGTGGATGTGCACTGAGATGACTCAGAAGTTGTGATTAGCTGACAGCTTTCAAAGCTGTCATCTCAAAAAGTTTCCATAAGCAATTGCAAATACTCCTGAAACAATTTTTTTAAACAAAAAGTTTTAGAAAATATAAAGCAGAACCAAACAGAAATTATAGAGCTGGCAAAGATAGTAACTGAAATGTTTAGAAAATTAGCTGGATGAGCTCCACAGTAGTTTAGAAATGACAGAGTAGAATTAGTGAGAATGGATAAATAAAATTCACTCAACCTAAATAACACAGAGAAAAATAGAGTAGAGGGAAAATGAACAGAGCCTCAGAACCTGTGGGACAATGACAAAAGAACTAGCATTTGTGTCATTGGAGTTCTAGGACAGGAGAAGTAGTGTGAAGCTGAAATGTATGCGAAGAAATAATGGCTGGAAATCTAGTGAAAGGTATAAACTTGTAGAAGCTGAATGAACCCCAAGTAGAGTAAAACCAAGGAAATCCACACCAAGATGCCCTGTAACCCAGCTCCTGAAAACTGAAGGCAAACAAACAGAAAAAAGCAAAACCCCCAAGGAACAAACTGGAAAGCAAATAGAAGTGATGAATTGTCTTCAATAGAACAATGTTTTGAATGACAGGATTTACCATCTGAAACCAGGGAGACCAGAAGGAAGTGGACAAGAACTAAAACAAACAAACAAACAAAAACAAAAACAAAAAATCTATAAGCTCTAGCTTCTATGTATCTGGGGAAACTATCCTTCCTGAAGGATAAAGACATTTACAGACAACGGAAGGGAATATGCTGACATCAGACTTCTCTTAAAGAATGGCTAGGGATGAGAGGGGGGAGGGAAAGAGAGAGAGAAGGGAAATTGCATGGTAAAGGAAGGAGACCCTCATTGTTATACAAAATTACATATAAGAGGAAGTGAGGGGAAAGGGGAAAAAACGAGAGAGAGAAATGAATTACAGTAGATGGGGTAGAGAGAGAAGATGGGAGGGGAGGGGGGATAGTAGAGGATAGGAAAGGCAGCAGAATACAACAGACACTAGTATGGCAGTATGTAAATCAATGGAGGTGTAACTGATGTGATTCTGCAATCTGTATACGGGGTAAAAATGGGAGTTCATAATCTGCTTGAATCAAATGTATGAAATATGATATGTCAAGAGCTTTGTAATGTTTTGAACAATTAATAATAAAAATAAATAAATTAATTAATTAAAAAAAAAGAATGGCTAGAGAAACAGAGAAATGATGGCAGAAGGAAATGATAACAGAAAGAAGAAAGGAACTACAGAAAGAAAGAAAGAGGATGGAATGAGTAAGAATAAGGGTAAATATAACTGAATGTCATTCTCTTTTTTTTAATTGATTTTATTTTTTTAAATACATGTCAGTGGAATGTATTACAATTCTTATTACACATTTTTAGCACAATTTTTCATATTTTTGTATAAAGTATGTTCATTCTCTATATTTTTAATACTCTTATGATTGAAGCAAAAAATTATAATACCATCTGATATGTTACTCAATGTATATAGAAGAAATACTTAATACAGTTATATTTAAAAATTGGGAAAGATAAAGGAATACAAATGGAAGTTTCTATACCTCATTGTAGTGAGTGCTAATAGTGTAGATTGTGATCTGTGATATATATATTTTGTATAACTAGAGAAACCACTAAGAAAAGCAGGCAAGGAGATACATTTAAAAATACTATAAATAAATCAAAATGGATCTAAAATTATTCATAAAATCCACAGGAAAGCCCAAAAGGGAATATGGAGGAATAAGAATCAGAGAAACACACAGAAACCAATGATGAAGCCCTAGTATATCAATACTCAAGCATACATAGTCTAAATACACCAAAGAAAAGACAGATTGGCAGAGTGGATTTCTTGAAAAAAGCATGGTCCCTCTGTATGATATCTACAAGAGACTCACTATGATGACGTAAATAGGCTGAGCATCAAAAGACAGAAAAGATATGCAAACAGAAGTGGTTATATTTACATTGGATAAAGTAGACTTCCAAGAGAAAAGTTTCAATAAACTAAGGAAATGGTGATCCTAAGTGTGATACACTCCTCGTCCAGCCAAACCCATGGCTGGAGTTGCCCTAAAGCAGCAAGCGGCAGGGGAGTTCACATGGGAGGCCACAGACTGTCCTGAGATAGGTCAGTTGGGATTCCAAAAAGAGAAGCGCTGAGCTGGGATGATGAGTCCAAATGTAGTGATGGGTGAGTGCATGTCCAGAGGCGGATTGCAGCATGTCCAGCAAGGCAGAGATGCTCCCCCTCAGGGTCTGCAGAGGAGCTCTCACACAGAGATGGTGGAAATGCAGAAATGCTACAGCTGCTCTAGAAATTAGTTTGGCAGCTTCTTTAAAAATGAAACACACACTAATCATATAATCCTGCAGTGAAATGAAAATTTATTCACACAAAAACTCATATATGAATGTTCATAGCAACTTTATTCATGATAACCAAAAAAATGGGAAATAACCCAAATGTTCTTCAAACGGTGAAAGGTTGAATAAATTCTGGTTCACCTGTAAAATGGAATACTAATCACCAATAATGGGAACAAACTGTCGTTCGTTTGATATGTGAAACAGCTTGGTGGGCATTAGGGTTAGGGAAAACAGTCTATATAAAATGGTTCTGTTCTGTATGAGTCCACTTAAAATATCCTCAAAATATCGTAACTATAGAGATGGAGAACAGGTTGGTAGTTTCCAGAGGATAGGGAGAGGGGTGGGTGGATGGGTGAGACTACATAGCAGGGATTTGAGAAAGCTTCCCATTGATGATGGGAGGTGTGTCCCTAAGCCTTCTTTCCCTAGAACGTATACCTGACAATAAAGATAAACATATACCTGACTCATAAAGAGAAAGGATTCATTTTGGCTCACAGTTTTGGAGATTTCAGTCCATGATTGGTTGGGACCATTGCTTTGGGCCAGGCAGCATGTCACAAGGGGAGAACATGATAGAGCAAGTCTGCTCACCTCATGTCTGCAAAGTGACAGACGGAGGAGGAGTCTGGGGTCCCACCATTCCCTGGGGGTATGCCCAATGAGCTAAAGACCTCCCACCAGGCCCCACTTCTTGAAGTTTCTACCACCTTCCGCTATGCCACCCTGGGGACACACATCCTCTTTGGAGGACAATTAAGATCCAAACTACAGCAGGAGGGCTCTGTATCCTGATTGTGGCATTCTAGGACTCTATACATGGGGTAATATTGCATAAAATCTCTCTCTCTCTCTCTCTCTCTCTCACACACACACACACACACACACACACACACACACACACAAATGTTTTAAAAAAGGTAAAAATGGAATAAGGCCTATGGTCTAGCTAACAGTGATATCCCAATATCAATTTCTTGATCTTGATGTTGCACTACAATGATAAAAGATTTCATATCAGAGGAAGTAAGGTGAGGGATCAAGAAAGTGCTGTGTTCTATTTCTACAAGTTCTGTGTGCCTGTAATCATTCAAAATAAACAGTGGGGTGTAAGCCAGCACTGATGCTAATTTTCCTCCTTTGAGATAGACTTTCTAAATTCTGTAGCTGAATCTCATGTAGTTCTCCAAAATAATATGACTTAACTACAGCAAAATCATGTGCTATACTGGTTGGAGACAGCATTTATGTAAAATTTAACATTTTGTGGAGACACAACCATGATCAGGTGGGGATGTGTTGCCTTAAACATAGCTCAAGACAAAGAAAATGTATGTTGATACTGCCTACACATTTGCTTAAGGGGCAGAAACCTGAGCTAGTTGAATATTCTTAAAATATTATATTGTATATGTGTGTGTGTGTTTGTGTGTGTGTACTGCACACATGAGTGTTTTATTGCGAAACAGAAGAGATAAATCTTTATGATTTTTCTGTTAGCAAAGTTATTTGCTGGTAATAAGAAATGAGAGAATTGTTATGTATTAGCTTTATCCGTTTTCCATTGCTATAACAGAATACCTGAGACTGGGTGATTTATAGGGAACAGAGGTTTATTTTGGCTCACAGTTCTGGAGACTGCAAGTCTAAGAACATGGTGCCAGCATCTGCTTGACTTCTGGCGAGAGCTTTGTGCTGCTTCAACTCGTGGTGGAAAGTAGACAGGCAAGCGGGTGTGCACCAAAGAGGAAATGTAAAAGGGGTGGACCCCTTTTATGACAACTGGCTCTTGAGGTAACTAACCCAGTCCCATGAGAACAGTGTTAATCCCTGTTAATGACCTCATCTGCTCTTGAAGGTCCTACCACCTCTCAGTCCTGATGCATTGAGGACCAATTTTCCAACGTGTGAAATAGGTGTTGAGGATATAGTCAAACCATAGCACACATGTGAATCTTTGAATAACTTTGTGACCAAGACACTGGGAGCCCATCAAAATATGATGTAGGAAGTACCCAGGGGCAAAAAGAACTTATATCCTGGTGAGTTTATGGTTACAATCATCATTAGAACCAGGGAAAAAAGCAAGCAAACAAACAAAACCCAGGAGAGTGAAAGCCTCAGACCACAGGCACAAAGAGAAATAGCATGAGAGATGGGGGTGAATGGAGGGTTTAGGGTAGGGACACCTTCCTCCCTAATCCTCCTTCCAGGCAGGTCCATAGGCCCCAAACCAGTATTGACTTTTCCCCCCAACATCTGAGTCCCTCCTGTCTGTACTTTCTTGATTTAAAAACAAAGGCACTTACCAGGCTTGGTGGTACACACCTGTAATACCAGAGATTGGAGGCTGAGGCAGGAGGATTGCAAGCTTGAGGCCAGCCTGGGCAACTTAGGGAGACCCTGTCTCAAAATAAAAAAGTGGGTGCTGAGGTTGTGGCTCAGGGGTAGAGCGCTCACTTCAGAGGTGTGAAGCACTGGGTTCAATCCTCAGTACCATATAAAAATAAATAAAGGTATTGTGTCCATCTATAACTAAAATAAATAAATAATAATAATTTTTTAAAAAAAGCAAAAAGGTCTAGGGGTGTGGTTCAGTGGTAAAGTCCCATGGGTTCAATCCCTCACCCAGTACTGGGGAGGTGGGGTTTAGGAGGCTCTAAAAGTCATGTGATGCTTTTGGATACCATGGTGTCCTCAACATCCTCTCTGGAACCAAAATTTTCATGAGTTCTGTATTTGTCATCATTGTTGATACATCAGGCACCAGAACCCAAGATGCATGGTGGTAAAGTCTTCAGGCCCTAGATCTGGGCTCCCTGGGTTCAAACAGCATCTCCCCCATTTAACTGGCTGGGCAGCTTTGAGAGCTTCTATGCCTCTCAGCCTCAGATCTCCAGCTGGAAAGTGGAACTAATTGCATTCTTGACCCTTGGCTTTGTAAAGTGAAGCAGATTTGACCACAGCCACTGTCACATCCTAAACTTTGGCCATGTGTAGCTTGGGCATCATGGCCTTGGAATCCTGCATTGAACCTTGCCCTTGAACTCCCTCAGGATGCTGGGGTGGTGGGGTGCCTGGCCTTTTCTGGCTCAGACGCTGACTCTGCAGGGTTGCCCACTTGTCCTGAGCAGCCTTCTCATGGGAGACAGCTCTTGAAACTACTGAAGAACATTGAGGCACCTGTTTTTATTATTTCAGAAAGTCACTCTTCAGTCCTCACCTTCTTCCATAATGCTTTGTTCAGGTGATTTAGCAAAGTATAAAACAACAATATTGATACTGCCATAAAATTGGATTGTTTCATCAGAATCTCAAACATTGTATGAAGCCATTGATGATGATGATCCCTTCCCCCACCTCTCAAGAAGACGAGCTGCCCTCTGATTCCTCAAGCAAAGCCTCAGGGGCAGGGTACAGTGGCCAAGAGACAGTCGACAGGTTCTGTGGACTCCCTCCACCTCTTCCTTTGGATCTCATCAGCCAGTGTGGACAAGAGCCAAATAGAACCATTCCTAAGTGTTGTAAGGCAGAAGGGAAGCAGCATCTGCATCAATGTTAAACGTGAATGTCGGTGCAAGCACCAGGAGCTTGGCAGCCCGGACACACTGTCCCTGATCCCCTGACCCACACGGCCATTGTGGGTCAGTCATCAGCAACAAGCTCCTACTGGTGCTGCTCCCACTGCCCTGACTGCTGGGCCTGGTGTACACTTGGCTCCACAATGAAGATGTTGGCTCCTCCTGCAAGTCACCCTCTAGGTGGACACTCAGAGGTGGGAAAAGCCAAGGAGGAGTCCAAGCTCACCCTTGGGAGTTCCAGCTTGTTCTTGTTTTCCCCACTTCATGGCCATCTGTCCTTCCTGACAGTTGGCTCAACACCGGACACACAGGCAACAACTGTATATAAACTCTGTAACTTGTTGCCACAATTTCATGAGGTCAAAGCCCTACAAGAAACACCACTTTCTCCATCATTCATTGTGCTTCTGCTTCTGTGATTGAGACTTCCCTGGCATTAGCTGGGACCAATGATGTCAGTTAGAATTAGAAGGTTTGAGGCTTGAAGGGAGCAGGGAAGGACATGGTTATGGAAGGACAGGCTAAGTGAAGCCCTGAGAGGTCCCAGGGAATCATAAAAGTCACTTATGCTAGAGATGGGAGGGCCTCCCAGTATGTGGCCAGGTGGAGGAGGTCAAATGACCTCAAGTGAGTAGTGGGTAGGACTGAGGGTTTATGCTAGGGAATCCCTCGTGTCTGTCCTGCAGCTGTGTGGGACAATCAAGAGAAACTTCTGGAGAGCAAAGCTTTTCTTTCCAGAGAGTCAGAACTCCATTTGTCTGCTGTGGCAATGAGACAGGTGACATTTTGTCCTCTGCAGGTACTTCTCAATATCGTGTCCTTGTCCCTCAGGAGGCACTATACAAAAGCATGTAGGCACTGGAGCTAGTATGCTTGGGTTTGTGTGTGTGTCAGCTGCACTGTGACCAGCTATCTGAACTTTAGCAAGTTATTAGCCATTTGTGACTCAGTTTCCCCATCTATAAAGTAAGGTTATCTTCATAGGGTCGTGACTGTTCAATGTGCATAAAACACAGCACATGCCTGGCCACACATCGTGGGTACTCAGAAAGGTGATTCTTTTTTTTTTTAATATTTTTTTTAGTTGTCAATGGACATGTTTATTTATTTATATGTGGTGCTGAGAAGCACATGCTAGACAAGCACTCTATCACTGGGTTACAGCCCCAATCCAGTGATTCTGTTTTAAAACTCAATGGACTCCTTCTTGATGCCTCTCCACTGGGACTGAGGTTCATTTCCAGCACTTTCCAAAGGAATCTTCCTGCATCTTCCTTGCTCAGGCTCTGTGTCCTACATGAAACTTTCCTCCCTTGGTTTCTTCAGGGGCTGTGTTACCTAGTTCGGTGTTCTATCACCGAGTGCTTTCTTGAGGGCTGGGCTAAGTCATCTCCTCCGTGTCTCTCCTGACATTGTGCAGGCCTCTGCATAGGACTGGGTCAGTCCATGGGTGTTGCCATGTTACCTGGTGTGGGAACATTGTGTGAACAGATCAGTTTTCTTCTCTGGGGCACATTGCCTATAGTCCACATCTATTAGGGCAGCTCTAGGGAACTGTGTATTCTAGATTGTGTTTCAGATACCAATCATATCAATGTTCATTGGGAGATACTATATGCTTATTTTACCAACCTCATGTCTAATTATTGTAAAAAGAATTTAGCAATAAAATTCTTCTCATTGATTTCTGTATTTCTTTAGTACAATCATTCCTCAATATCTGTGGGGTATGGGTTCCAGGTCCCCTCCGGATCCCAAAATCCGTGAATGCTCAAGCCCCATATATAAAATGGTGTAGGATTTGCATACAACTGTGTACATCTTCCCATATACTTTTTTTAATTTTGGTACTAGGGATTGAACCCAGGGGTGCTTAACCAATAAGCCACATCCCCAGTTCATTTTTTAGTTGTTTTTTTTTTTTTTTGAGACAGGGTCTCACTAAGTCCTTAGGGCCTTCCTAAGTTGCTGAAGCTGTCTTTGAACTTTTGATTCTCCTGCTTCAGCCTCCTGAGCTGCTGGGATTTTAGGCATGTGTTACCTCACCCAGATCCATATACTTTAAATCATCTCTAGATGACTTATATCTAATACAACATAAATGTGAATACTTGTGATACTATATTGCTTAGGGAATAATGACAAGAAAAAAGTCATTGATTTCAATGCATTATTTTATATTTAAATACAGTAATGAATATATTATTACATATTTAGTACAGATGCAATTTTTCTCTCTGAATATTTAAATCCAAAGTTCATAAAAACCTATGGATGAGAATCCATGGACACCAAGCAGACTGTATATCATGGGTCAGCAATCTATTGAAAACTGCTGATTCAAAAGAGATTTGTAAGAGAGAGAAATGCAGATTTTAAGGCCCTTCATAGAGTTTCCTGGGTCACCTGTGGGAAAAAAAAATGTATAAAAAACCATACCACTATTAACATGGCTGCAAAGAGATGAGCTATTTTTTATAAGAATCTAGGAAAGAGACAAGTAGTCTGTGGAAAGCAGTATGTTCAACCGGGGGAGGGGAGGGAAGAATAGGAGTTCAGTGGATTAGACAAAGGGGAATGAAGGGAAGCGAGGGGGCATAGGAGTAGCAAAGACAGTAGAATGAATCTGACGTGCCTTTCCTAAGCACATACATGAATATACCACAGTGGATCTCAACATCGTGTACATCCATATAAGTGGAATACTAATTATAAGATATACTCTGTGTTTGTGTAAATATGTCAAAATAGACTTTACTGTCATGTATAACTAAAAAGAACAAATAAAAATTTAAAAAGAAAAGTAATGTGTTAGTTGTTTTTTTTTTTTTTCTTTCCTGTGACCAATAGGCCTGAAAAAAACAATAAGAGGAGGAAAAGCTTATTTGGGCTCATGATTTCAGAGGCCTCAGTTCATAGACGGCTGACTCCTTAGCTCTGGACCCAAGGTGAGGCAGAACATCATGGTGAAGGCATCAAGTGGAGGAAAGCAGCTTGGGACATGGCACCAGGAAGGAAAGAGAGAGAGAGAGAGAGAGAGAGAGAGAGAGAGAGAGAGAGA
>NW_026000196.1:19179842-19216240 GCF_001458135.2 Marmota marmota marmota
AGAGAGAGAGAGAGAGAGAGAGAGAGAGAGAGAGAGAGAGAAGGGGGGGTCTCTGCTCACCAGAAACAAAATATAAACTGAAAGGCACATCCCCAGTGACTTATCACACCCTACCTGCCTATGGTTACCACCCTGAAAATCCATATTAGTGGATTAATCCACTGACTAGGTTAAGGTTCTCATAACCCAATCATTTCACCTCTGGACTTTTTTGCATTGTCTCACAAATGAGCTTTTGGAGGACACCTCCTAGCAAAATAATAACAAAACATAAGAAACAAAATAGAGGTGAGAGTGAAGAAAGTTCAATCCTGGCAGAGAAATAAACAGCTGGTTAGAGAATCTAGATCAGGATACTAAACTGAGAACAAGTATAAAGGGTTCTGGGAATCAAGACGGCAGCTAGCCTGCCCTCACCTTGCAGCTGAGAGGGCTGAGACCCAAACCTGGGCTTGGTTCACCTCCTTCAAACGAGTAGCAGAACTTACACTATCGGCTGTCCTGATTCTCAAACCTTCAGGATCAAGGTGACCTTGGCTTTCCCTTTCCTGGGTGTCCAGCTTGCAGACTCATATAATAGGACTTTTGGGTCTCCATAACAGCACGAACCAGTTCCCATTACAAAATCTCCTCTTATATATCTTTCTATATCCTACCAGTTCTATTTCTCTGGAGAACTCTCACTAATACAAGCAGTGAGTCATAGAAAGGAAAATATTTATTTGTAAAGGGGAGATGTAGTCCAAAGTATACTGGAAATTTCTTTTCTCATTCTCTTATACTTCATATGGGGTGAGGGAGCAGAAGAAAACCCATAAAGCAAAGAAAATAAGCAACAAAAAATGCAACCAGACAAATTGGTAAGGTGTGTACCTTAAATATATAAAGTAAAAAAAAAAAAATGCAACCAACAGTTTAAGAAGCAAATTTGAAAGCTTCTATAAAAGCTAAAAAGAGACATCCTGTAAGTGTGTCTTCCAGGGCAGGGGTATTGAGAAAATAATCTGGCACCTGAGTATAGAGATGTGGGTCTCCTGACACCCATCAGCCCTGACGGGGTTGATCACGGCCATTTCATCTGGAATCAGAGACCTCATCTTCCCACACTGTAAGCTTCTGCCACCTCCTAGTAAAAAGAAGTCTGCCTTCAGGGTTGGACTCTGTTAGTTTGTCTAAAGTCCTAACTCAACAAGGAGCCTCAATGATAGATGAAGGGAATGCTTTGCTTCACAGTTTATTCTAGACTGAGGGTTAAATATCAAAAATAACTTCTGGCTGCTTTAGAGTTTGCAGAACTGTGATATATTCCTATTGCTCAAGTTGCATTTTCTAACAATATGTGTCTAATCCTCCCACATGGGGACTGTGGGGCCTGGGTGAGCCCACATGATGTCATGCTGATTTTGGTCTGAGGAGGGACCCAGTCCTCTGAGCACCTGCTCTACAGGTTTCTAGGCCATTAACAAAGGTGGCATTGAACCCAGCTTCTGTGTGCCACTCCTGTGGGGGTCGGAAAGAGAGACAATCTTTACACAGTGGAAGGTTGAAACAAGAAACACCAGCTCAGAATCAACCCTGCATTATTTCCTCTCCTGCTGAGTCTCACAGAGCAGCTGAGAACATCTCCCTGGTGGCCGGCTTCAAGAAAAGGCTTGGAATTTCACTAGAGCTGAGAAACCCACAAAACATTCCCGTAGTAAAGCTTCATACAGGTAATAAAGAAGGGGAGGATGAGTATTATTTGATGAATGTGCGAGCATATGAGGTAAATGGCAGAAATTTCCAGAAGTCAAAAGCCACGCAATGAAGTGAGAGACCATGCGGGGAGTCATAGCTTCAAAGGGGGACAGGGTAATCATGTGGGAGTGGAATTTATGGAATACGATCAGGGAAAGTAGAGAGTGTAGGGATGATGGAGAGAGACTTGAAATAGTCTGGGGTTTGAGCACTCATCCGCTGCAGGGGAATAAGAAAATGGCTGAATTTCAGTGTGGAGTAGTCACACAAAGGAAGGGAAATAGGATTCAAGATAGATGCTGCTACTTTAAACGTGTCCCTTAAGAGTTCATGTGTTGTCGGGAGGCTGAGGCAGGAGGACTGCCAAGTTCCAGCCTGGGCAACTTAGCAAGAACATGGTTCCAAATAAAATTTTTGAAAATGGCTGGGAATGACATCCTGAGCATGGGCAAGGCCCTGGGTTCAATCCCCCTGACTGCAATAAGGGAAAAAGAGATAAGGTTTGCTTTGGCCCATGGTTTCAAATGTTCCAGTCCATGATGGGTGAGCCCAGTTTGGGACCTGGAATTAGCAGCAAATTTTGGCAGGAGCACGTTGCTGAACAACGCCTTAACCGCACAGCCAGGGAGTGAAAGAGAAGAAGAGGTAGGGGCTGGGAAAACCCTGCCAATCACTGACAGTGTCCATCATTGTCCCCTTCAAGGGTAGACCCCACTCCCTGGGCAATGATTCAAAACCTCCCACTGGGCTCCATCCCTTGAAGGTTTCACCAATTCCTAGTAGCACCATGGGCTGGGGACCCAACCCTTCACCACATGGGCCTCTGGGGGATGTTCCAGAGCCAGACCAATGAGTTACCCTGCACTCGTCACTGCAGCAATCAGAGGACTCACTTTCTGACCTGTCTCTCCCCATGGAGCTAGTAGGGCTGGTCCACACGCTGGGGGCCACGTTCACCCATGGGGATCCTTCCCTGAGCTCCAAGTCCTCCCCACCTCTCCTTCCTAATCACCTTCTTTAGAATGACTGGATTTAATAGGGAATAAAATTTTTCTTTATTTCCCCCTGGGAAATGGCTCTCTTTGCCAAGAGAAATAAAAATACTTCAGTTGAATTTCACATTGAATTTCCCAATAAATATCTAAAATGGTCTTAGCAGGTTACTCCTTCTAATGTTTTCTGTTATTGCAGGTATTACAATTCCTTGGGTAATATTTATAATGACTTCAGGAATTTATAACATCATTACTTTGAAAGTAAATTGAGAATTACTTAGGGTAATATGTTATGAGTAAGAAAGTATCCACATGGAAATTAACTATCTTATATTTTATTTTATCGCTTTCAAAAACTGTAGTGGTCTATATCTCAAAGAAATTTATTTAGTTATTTATTTTGTGCATCACAAAAAAGCAAGATTTCTTTCTTTCTTTCTTTCTTTCTTTCTCTCTCTCTCTCTCTCTCTCTCTCTCTCTCTCTCTGGTACTGGGGATTAAACCCAGGGGAGTTTTTCCACGGAGCTCATCTCCCAGCCCTTTTGTATGAGCCTGGGTCTTGCTAAATTGCTGAGGGTCTTGCTAATTTGCTGAGGTTGGCCTTGACCTTGCAATCCTCCTGCCTCAGCCTCCTGTCCCAGCCTCCCAGTCTCTGGGATCCATGGTCCAGAGCATAACACACTTGAGCGAGAGTCAGAATCCCCTAGAGGGTACAAAAACCCCAACTTCTTAGATATCTCAATTTCTGATTCAAGAAGTTCCCATGATGCTGCTTCTTGGGGACCACACTTAGAGAACCTCACTGCACTATATATACTGCAGACATTTGTTTGACAGCTTGATCTCTCTGGAATCCATTCACTTGTCCTTACTGTTATTGCTTACACTTCAGGGCCTAGTCACATCATCTTTCCTGGGAAATCCTTCCATAGCTTCTTCCCCCAACATCCCTTATGACTCTTCTCCCATCCACTTGTCACACTGCAGCCAGAGAGATTTCAACATTGGATCATGGTATTCTCTTCCTTCCAACTTTTCCCTTGTAGTCTCTGGACCATTTGTGATATTCTCTATATCTTTCTGAATTCTCAGAACTCTGCACATTAGTTTTTGGTAGCTAGAAAATGCTTGCCATGATCTCTCTTGCCCCAAGGCCTTTGCACATGATGTTTTCTGTGCCTAGACTCCTCTTCCTTTGTTCCTCACATTGGTATTTTGTCAATTTCATGAGATGTCAAATTGAATCGCATTTACTGTGTGATCAGATTGCTGATCTCTGAATAAGACCAGGTGACAGTCAACATCACATATCAAAGTAGGTTAATATTTTTGGCTTATAAGTAGTCCCAAGGAACACTGTAAGGAAGAAGTACATATTTTTCTTAGAGAAAATACTCCAGAAGAAAGACACTTAATAACAATGGTGATAGAAGTGAAGAGATTAGAAGTCATAGTTAGAATACAGAAGTTTTATGAAAATTAACGATTCATAAAATGAGTGAATGTACCACATCTATATGCTGTATGTAGAAACAAACAGAAAAGCAATGTCGTCAGTTTTAAACCTTATTTTGGCAATCAGGTAAATTCATAATCAATATTACTCAGGGCTGATACAGGAATTTTTATTGGTAGACTGTTTTAATAGCTTTATAAAAATATAAAAGACGTGAGGGGAAAGGGAAAAATAATACAAGGGGGACAAATGAATGTCAGTAGAGGGGGCAGAGAGAGAAGAGGCGAGGGGAGGGAAGGGGAGGGGGGATAGTAGAGGATAGGAAAGGCAGCAGAACACAACAGACACTAGTATGGCAATATGTAAATCAATGGATGTGTAACTGATGTGATTCTGCAATCTGTATTTGGGGTAAAAATGGGAGCTCATAACCCACTTGAATCAAAGTGTGAAATATGATATATCAAGAATTATGTAATGTTTTGAACAGCCAACAATAAAAAATTTAAAAAAATATATAAAAGACTTTATTTCAACACTTACAGACTTGCTGAGTGTCCAAAAGAGTCCATTGAAATTTCTAGTTGTAATTTTTACATTTTGGGGGGGGGAACTTCAATGCTTTAGTGCTATTTTTGGCACCAACTTGGAGATCTGTGAAGGCCTTGGCTCTGTGCTTCATGACTGCCAAGGCTCTAGACTGCAGTTTGAGCAGAACTCCTCCTTCTGTACTGGGGGAAATGGAGTGATGGATGGTATGCGTTAAAGGGATAGGGATTAAGAGACACAGGTGAATGAATCAGAGTCAATGGGGAGTGGAAAGGGACCAAGTTGTGGCTTTTGGCATAGTTCAGGCAAGAGAAAAGGACTCCACCAGATGGATGGCAATTTGGATACTTTCAAAGTTCTAACAGGAGAATAAACTAGGAAACAAAGGGTTTCACTTTTCCATCTGGAGAGTGACTAAGGCAGCATCATTGTTAGAGTTCTGATTATCCCCTTGGGTAACAGGTAGTGATTGTGTTCTCAGTACATTATTTTTAGATGGAGAATCTGGAAGTTACATACAATCAGTGTCAGATCAAGACCAAGAATTGAGGTCTCCTGACTTCCAATACTATGTGACATCTACATGGTTCTTCCTCTGGTGAAGAAAATAAAATTCAATAAATAAAGAGTATTTTTTACATGTGAGGCACTGGGGCAAGTGTTCGGAGGTTAGGGTGGGAGATAAGTGCAAATACATCTGGAGTCACGTGCCCTCCCCCCTTGAGGCTTGCATTGGACTTGGGAAGACAAAACATAAATCCTGGCAGCCTTCGCCTTTCATAGTTTTGATGTGCATGAAACTCAGTTGCCATGGTTTTAGTTAAGTAAGGCCAGTCTCCCAACAACACAGTTCAAATTTCAGTTACCATGGCATATTAACAGTGAATCACTGCAGAGTCAAAAACTCCACTGGAAGCTCTTCAGGTCATACATCACCCTGTAAACAGCAGGCACACATCACCATCCGTGACCAATCAGGGATCGGCCACCCCACACAGATTTCAGTTCGTGTGCTGCTGGCAAAGTGGGCAATTGGGCTGCTTCCTTGTTTCTCAGTGTCAAACCCAGGTGGCATTTTATAACAATGTATAACCAAAAGGAAGAATTGGCTAACAAAGATGAAAGTACATCATAGAAACAAAATGTAGGAAAGAAGGAGGAGATTCTGAATGGGATGCAAATGCAGCCATGGTAGAGACAGCTGACCACGGCAGGTTAATGGTAGCTTCTTGTCTCTGACTTACAGCAACTGAAGCTCAGACACAGGGGTTTCAGTCAAACAGAAGGGAATTTTATTAGCGTGGCAAAATCAGGAAGCTGCACAGTCTTGTGGCTACAATTTCCTAAGTTCCTGGAGGACAAAGGGTTGTTGTTTTATATGGAGTCTCAGGTTACCCAGTGGAAGGGGACTTCTGCAGAAAGGGGTAAAGGGAAAGGGGCAGTCCATGGGGATGGGGAGGAGCTTATCATACGTTCACATGTTTTCTGGAACATGCATCCCATATTCTGGGTGGGGTTTGATTTTTAACCTTCCTAATCAGGGTGGACTGGACATCTGGCGTCACTGTTCTGAAGGATGCTGCTTTTTGCTGGTCTGCGCTTGCTCTTTATCCCAGTTTCAGTTGTGGTCATTGTCTTCCATTTTAGGTCCCTGCTGAGCCTATGTTTGTTGGATTAAGCAAACTACCCACCGTAAGAAATTAGTGAAAGGGAAAATGATAAGAGTATGGGAAACTAATGTTCTTGGGGCTCCTCCATCCCTTCACTGATCCTGCCACCTTGGAGGATCTCTATGTACAGCCAGAAGGACTCGTTGATGGCAAACTTACAGACATAAAGGCAGAGGGAGTTGTGATATGAATGGAGATGTCCCCTGGACGTGGTGGCACATATCTATAATCCTAGTACTTGGGAGGCTGAGGCAGGAGGATCATGTGAGTCCAGGAACTCAAGATCAGACTGGGCAACATAGAGAGCACCTGATACAAGGGGTAGGGAGTCCCCCTCCCATCCCCCAAAAAATGACAAACTGAGAGATTCCCTAGTGGCAGTAATTTCAGCAAAAAAGGCTTCCTATTAGAGGAACACTCAGATATATTTCATGACAATGAAAGCACAGAGAGGAAAATGTTGGAGTGATCCATACTTCGAAAAGAATGTCAGGCACAGTGGTGCACACCTGTAATTCCAGTGGCTTGGGAGGCTGAGGCAGGAGAATTGCAAGTTTGAGGTCAGCCTCAGCAACTTAGTGAGGCCCTAGCAACTTAGTGAGATCCTGTCTCAAAATAAAAAATAAAAAGGGCTGGGGACATGGCTCAGTGGCAAAGTACTGCTGGGTTAAATCCCTAGTTCCAAAAAAAGCAAATTTAAGAGTATGCCTGCTCATCAAGACATAGAAAAGTTGCTTGCCACACATCCCCAATTCTACCAATGAGAAGGCAAGTTCTGTTCAAAATCCTCTTGAAAGTTTTTCATCAAAAACCAGAACGCTTTAATTCTCAATGTCTCTAAGTTTTAAATTATAATGTGCTAAATAAATACTCACTGTTTCTTTCTTTGCCATATATATTTATAACTGCCAGTAAGAGAGATTTTAATGTTCTGATAAGTATTTTAAAATGTCATTGAAAAGTCCTGTTTCTTTCATTGCTTATTAAGATTTCTCTGCATGGTCTTAACTTGCCTGGTTATTTTTGAAGTTCCACACTATCGTGAAAAGTGAAGATTACCTGCACACGAATGATTAAATTATAGATTAAACAATAAAACATAATGATATTACAGGTATCAAAGCAACATAGGATTAATTCTCAGTTTTGACAAATGCTAGTTTCCCTAGGAGATCAAGGGAGGGAGAGATCTTTCCAGGCCGGGAAGAAGATGTTGGTGTGGTGATGGTGCTGATGATGTTGGAAGAGCCAGAATTTCCAACTGGATGGAACCAATGGAAGAAAGGTTACATTGTAGGGGAGTAGAAAAGTGCCCAGAAATTCATATTATGCCCATGTGATATAATTGCTGTGAATGATGTCAGTAAGTAGGTTCCCCCCATCCGTTTTTTTTTTTTTTTTTTGGTGTGTGTGTGTGGTTCTTGGAATTGAGGTTTTGCCAATATGCTACAAACACAGCCCTTTTCACTTTTTAATTTTTCTAGACAAGATCTCACTGAGGAGCTCAAGCTTGCCTCCAACTTGAGATCCTCCTGCCTCAGCCTCCTGAGTAGCTGGGATCACAAGCATGAGCTACTGTACCCAGGTAAGGTAGATATCTTGGCTCTGGAGTTTCTTCACCTTCAAATGTTTTTCTTAACAAATCATTTGATGTCAGAATGCATGTTTAAAAAGTGGCGAAACCAAACATGCTTAGATCCCAGAGAGAGTGGAACAGTGTAGAACAATTCAGTTGGCTCCGCCAGTGCATTGTGCATGGGCAGCTTCATTGATTAGGGAGGCCGCCTTCAGCTTACTGTGGAGTAAAACATTGCTTCTTGGTTGTTAGTTAGTCTTCCCTGAGTTCTATCTATAATAATAATAATCACTTATAATTGTATGGCTTTAAAGGTTTTTTTATGCATGAAAAGAGACAATAAGGAGAGTTGTGGACTGAGGCACCAGGGAGAGCTCATACTTCTCAAGGTCAGGGATGCTACTTGGCTTTTAGAAATGTATCATGAGATCCATTAGTATTTTTAAGAGAAGCCAGAAATCTTGGTTTTATGTGAAGATTCCCTATTTAAAAATGTTGGGGACTGGGGCTGGGGCTCAGTGGGAGAGTGCTCGCCTAGCATGCATGAGGCACTGGGTTCGATCCTCAGCACCACATATTTATAAAATAATAATAAAATAAAGATTAAAAAAAGTGTTGACCCAAGCTTTTGCAAAATCTATCACTTGTGGGGCTGACAAGAACCTCCCTTGCCCACCCTGTACCTGTTCTGACTGTTGTAGCAGCTTTGTAGACAGTGGTACTATTTGATACCAAGTATTCATCTAATTCTGACAAAGTTTCCATTATAATGATGACTGTGTTATAATGCAGTCATTAATATTATTACCAATTTTCAATTGGGGAAACAGTCTTATGGAGCTCATGTGACTTGTCTACAAAAGCATTGGTGTTAGGTAGTAAACCTACTCATCTCATGCCTTTTTTGATGATTTGTCCTCTTCTATATTAGCATGGAAAAGGTTGTTTATCAACTGTAAGAATCAAATGAAAACCCCAACCACCAGCCTTCAAAGGACCTGAGCCAGAGAAGCTCTGGGTGTGTGGAAGTAGGACCTCCTGGTTTGTGTCTCTAGGGCACTGCCATTGTAATCAATTTGAATCCATTCCTGCCCTTCATCTAAATGAATGGATGGTTAATATGGCCTTCAAGTGATTCCTCAGGGTTATTGTATCTTTTACCTAAGCCTTCTGCTCACGTTCAGTGGCAGTATGCTTGACAAGTACTGTGAAGCATGTTGCCCATTAAGTTCAGAGTCATGTGATTTAACAGTTAAGGACATGATCAAAAATCTACTTCAGAAAAACAATGGAAGTGGAGTGGCTCTCGCACTTGTAGTTCCAATGATTCTGGAGGCTGAGGCAGGAGGATTGCAGGTTTGAAGACAGCCTCAGAAACTTAAGTGAGACCCTGCCCCAAAATGAAGAATAAAAAGGGCTGGGGACTTAGCTCAGTGGTAAAGTGCCCATGGATTTAATCCCCAGTACCAAATAAAACAAAACAAACAAACAACAACAACAACAACAACAACAAAACACATACAAAAAGAAAAAGAAAAAGAAAGATGGTGGGCTTGTTATGAGTATGTTCTTAAAAGAGCCACATTTCCTGCATGGAGGTAGCCCTCTTGGACTGGGTCTAGATTTTAGCAATAGATGGGTGGATGGCTGAAGCCTCAAAATTCTTTATCATACATTTAGTAGTTTTAGCTAAAAAACTGTAAAATGTATCTAATCTTAGTAATAAAAATATCTCAGCAATGCAATTACAAAATACCTAAGTTTAAACCATGCAATGACTCCAGTGAATGCCCCAAGCACAACTAGATGCAAAATGTTCCCTTAAGTAACTGACTGAATTAGATTTCTGAATCAATATATAATTGTAAGTCTGTTAAATAATGTGGGCATTTGTCCAAAATGATGACTTTAGAATAATTGATCTGTAATCACTTGTCATTAGGGAATTGCAATTAAAGCAATAATGAAATACCACCACACGCTTACGAGAATGGCTAAAGCCCGCAAAACTGACCATGCCAACCACTGGAGAAGATGCAGAGCAACAGAAATTTTAATTCATTGCTAGTGGAATTGTGGAAATGGCATAGCCACTTTGGAAGACAGTTTGGCAGTTTATTATAAAATTAAACATAATCTTACCACAGGATATAACAATCATATTCTTGGTCGATTTGAAAATTGAACTAATTTGAAAATTATGTACATACAAAAACATGTGTGTGAATACTTATATCAGCTTTACTCATAATAGCTCTGGACTGGAAGCAACTGGTAGACCTCTCTGCAGATCAGTCAATGAACAAATGTGGCACATTCATACAGTAGCAATTAGAACTGAGTTACTGAGATACAAAAAATTATGGATGAATCTTAAATGCATATTGATAAATGAAAGAAGCTAGTCTGAAAAAGCACATATTATAAGATTCCAGCTTTATGACATTCTGGAAAAAGCAAACCTACAGACTTGATAAGAAATTCAGTGGTTGTCAGGGGCTTAGGAGTTCAGGAGAGGATTGACTAGATTAAGCACAGGGGATATATTTTTTAGAGTGTATGATACTGTGATATTGAATTCAAGCATTTGCCAAAATCCTCTGGGTACTTTCTATTAACTTCACAGTACAGAGAGAAAATTTTAATTAAACAAATCAAAAAGATAGGCAAGAACTAGAGTTGTTGCTCAGTGGTAGAGATTTGCTTAGTATGTGTGAGACCTGGGTTTGATACTTAGCATTGCAAAAACAAAACAAACAACATGGAGACTGAGGAACACAAAATGAGGTGCTGGATGTGACAAAAGAATCTCAATGTACTACAAGTGTATGGGACAACCTTACTGAAGGGGGAGGGGAGTAAAGTGCTGACATTAGTATCTTCATGAATGAGTAGAGTCAATTAAGTCAATTAATCAAATGATGGAAATTAGGATCTTCACTGTAACTATAGGACATTACAGATTAAAAAGGAGAGGAGGCTAGAAAGATCTATATGGCAATGAATTGGAGGTGGATACCACATTATAGACTCATGCTTAATGCAGACAAGGCTGCATGCAGAGATTCTTATGAATATGCATATATACCCAGGTTAGTATTCATACATGTATCTCCTTGCTCTGTCAGCTGAGAGGACCTACAAGCAATGATTCCCCAGTGGCAATGAATATGTCTACAGTCCAGAGCTTGGTTTCTAATACGCTTCTTCAGTAGAAGGAACCAGGGCTTCTGGGAGAATGGCTGAATAGGAACAATCTTGCAGTGCCAGCAAATAAGGAATTGCTCACAAAATATAGCCCTGCAATGATGGAGATATGTTAAAGAGACACAGGAACCAATGAAGGAACTCCCAATTTCCAAAGCTGGAATACATTTAGCAGCAAAATAAAGTTGTCATAACCCCAAACATAGATAACCATGAGTTCACATTTATATGAGCAAATTATTCAATATATAAGTAAATAAATAGTGAAAAAACAACAAGTCTCCTGAACAGAATTTTAATTTACGAAGTTACTCTTCCCTTCAGAAATTGAAACATAAGTCCTCACTCCTTCAGCATGGACTCAGCTGTGTGACTTTCTTTAGAAGAAGTACAGTCTGGAAAGGGGGGAAGAAGCAACTTGGTGACAGAAACTGAACACTGATCCTCTGGATCAAGGTCAACAACAGTGATGAGTCATGTTGACAGTGTGTACTCTTGATGTGATGTGATGAGAACAGCAGTTTACCTCAGTGGTCTTTGTCCACCAAAACCTATTACCTTAGTCTAATGATGAAAAAAAAAAAATCCAGAATTTTCCAATTGAGAGACATCCTGAAAAATATCTAACTAATCATCTTCAAAATGTGAAGGTCATCAAAAATGTCTGAGAAATTTTCATAACCATGAGAAACCAAAGGACACACGACAACTAATTGTAATGTGGTATTCTAGATAGGATTCTCAGACTAAAAAAAGAATATTAGGGAGAAAAATAAGACTAAAACAGGGACCCTAGCTAACAATCGTGTGTGTTGGTATCCTTCCTTTATTTGGGATTAATCTACATATCAATGAGATGTTAAAATAGAGGAAATGGTATAGAGGATGGGGGGGGCTCTGTACTATCTTTGTGCTTAGTCTGTAATTCTAAAACATGTTCTAAATTATACATTTTATTTTTACAAAGGTTAATCGAATTATTATTTCTCTGCTTCAGGCCCTTCCAGTCATTTGCTCATTCAAAAAATTCATACTAAGCAAATTCTTGGTTCCAGTCACTGTGCAATTTGCTGAGGATTTAATCATGAGTAAAGGCAGCATTGCTTCTTTTTTTAATAGGAAGATTAGATCTTTTGCAATAAGAAGCACAAGAAGCAGCAGACTTCCTCCTGGAGAAGAGGTTCCAGAGGCCAGTAGATCCTGTAGCGGGGATTGTCAAGGTCAGGGATGCAGGTGAGGGTCCTAGAGGCGAACCAGTTGAGAGGCATGTCATGGGAGGAAGCCTGTACTTCAGGATTTGTAAAAGCCAGTGGGGTGATAGTGAAAGGTGATGGAAAGTGAGGCTTCCAGGGTTGTCAGGGTCCCCCAAGGAGGCTTATAGGCCTTTTTCATGATTCTGGCTTGTCCTAGTAATAGGAACACAATTGAGCCCTATCTCCCCTTCTCAACTCTTCGAGGACAGAGTCTGCTGTCTCTTTTGCTTTGGGCTATATCTTCAGCACTTAGCATAAGGCTGGGAATGGAAACTGAACTTCAACTATTTTTGGAAATTATTATAAATTCTCAAGAAGACGCAAAAAAAAAATGTACAAGAAGTTCCTGTGTTCCCTTCACCCAGTTTTGCCCAGTGTAGTGATCATAGTGCAATCTCAAAAATTAAGAAATTAATATTGATACAATCTGTAGCACTTGTTCAGATTTTGGCAGTTTTATATGCACTTATTTAGGGGGTGTGCATGGGTGTGTTTGTGTTTGTGTATTTTAATTGCATGTGTAGATTCATGTAACCACCACAGTCAAGATACTTTTCCCTCACCCCAATCCATCCCTGCTCATCACACCCTTCTCTAACAACCATTGTTATGGGTTCCTGAGATCCTCTATTCTGTTCTGCATCTCTGTGCCTTTTATTTCTGAGGTACTCAGAGTGTCCTGACCAAATGTGGAAAGTGTTCTCTGCTTTGAGTGAGTACAGTGATTGGAGGAGGCAAGGGTGTATATAGGAGAATATCTGCCCAGGGTAGAAATGATGGTGAAGGATGGACATTGAGTGAGTAACCAGAAGTTGCAGGCAGGGGATGGGTTTTATGGACTTATTATTATGGAGGAAGACCAACTTCTGGTGAAGACAAATTCTTGGGGTGCTTATAGCAGAGGGCATCTGGGGTGCAGAGGAACAAGACAGAGATGAGGATTCCAAAGAGTCAAAAAACTGGTTGAGTGGATATGCTGGTTGAGTTGTCATGAGGATGTTGAAGGTCCTCTGGATGGTGGCAGGGCTTGAATGGAGAAGCCACCAGGAGTGAATGAGAGTGTGCCAGCCACCCAGAGCAGAGAACTGAGGAGTGGATTTGGCCCTGACTCTAGCTTATTCACTGGCACTATTGTGAGCCAGGTGACACAGTGAAAACCTTCCTTATAGCTAAAGGGCAGAAGTCTCCCAAGTTATAACCAATAGACACAAGGAGCAATCTGAAGTCACAGTAAATGAAGGATTTAGACTAAAGAGAGGGCGACCCCTTGCCTCTTTCTCTGAACCTAAAGCTATAGGACTTTAGTCAGAACTTACACTCAGGATTGTATTCATGAGTCTGAACACAGGTAAGAGATGGACTTGAAAGATGAAGTGCAGCTCAAGCAAGCCCCCAACATGCCTGAGTGCCAGCAAATTCAAGAAGCAGAGAGAACAAGGGTGATGTATTCATTTGCTAGGGTGGCAGTATCAAAGTACAGTTTCATTCATTCAGAAATAAAAAATTCATTAATTTTTAAATTGTGTGCCCTTCTGAGTATTGTGATAAAATTTTATACTGTCTTTTTCTTTCTAGTCCAGGATGTGAATCATCCTTTTGTCCAGAGTGTCCACACTGTATAACCCACCCTCCAGTTAGTTACTTGTTAGCCAACTTAGTTATCAGATCAATTGCTGTGGTATGGCAGTACTTGTGTTCAAGTAACTTTATGTGGTCCTTAAGCCTCACCATCATGCCTATGTTATTCTCTTACTTTATCTCAACCTGTAGATATTCTATCATCTCAAGTCATCTCGAGAAAGGTTAGTGCAATAAGAGCACATTCACATAATTTTTATTTCAGTATATTATTATGATTGTTCCATTTTATCATTAGTTATTGTTAATCTATTGCTGTTTTATTTATAAATTAATTTATAAATTAATTAGTTATTCATAGATATATATGTAAGGAAAAAACACATATATAGGGTCAGAGCATGATTTGAGTTATTTACTGGGGGTCTTGGAATGTGTCCCCTGCAGTGAAGACTAATATACCACAAACTGGGTAGATTAAAACAACAGAAATTTAGTGTCTCACAGTTGTGTAGTCTAGAAGTCCTAGATCAAGGTGTTGGCAAGGTCATACTAGCTGTGTCACCTGCAGGGGAGAATCTTTCCTTGCTTCTTCTAGCGTCTCTGTATTTTCCAGCCATCCATTGCATCACTTGGCTTGTAGATACATCATTTGGTTTGTAGAAGCCTCTGTGTTTCTTCTCCTCTTCTTATAAGACACAAGTCAGTTTGGATTAGGGCCCACTCTAGTGGCCTCATCTTAACTTGATGACATCTGCAAAGACCATATTTCCAGATAAGTCATTCACAGGTACTAGGGGTTAAGACTTCAACACATTCTTTTGGGGGATTCAATTGAACCCATGACAGGTGAGACAGGCATCACATTACCCTGTAGGTAATATGGTCTCATTGGACATCTGGTAAACCTCCCTTTTGTGTTGTCTTTAAACATACCATTATATCAGTCATGTAAGTGAGGGAGAGACAAACCTGAACTGTGCATTCCAATACTTCCCCTTCCCAGAGCGTGAAGATGGAAAATAAGTTTCTCCTCAATGTTGGTTTTCTAAAATTGAGTGAAATCTTTAAATGAAGATTATAGAACTAGTTAGGCATTGATCTCAAGAAAATTAATTATTTTTGAAGGGATTGATTTGCCATACATCTTTTAACAAAGACAGATTTTCTCAAGGTTTTGGGTATGTTAAAGTCTTTTTGAAACATTTCAGAGAAAAAAAAAGGAATGTTTTTAGCAAGAAAGAAATGAGAAAATGTATTTAATAATGCCTGATGGGAGACTGGCAAAAGACCAACTGTCAGGACCATTTGAAGATTTAATTAACATATAAGATGAATGTTGAAAATATTAATAGATACTGGTTTACATAGCAGTTGGTTAAACTTCTGAGGAGAATCACATTAGAGGTCCCCTGGGGTAATGATTTGCATATTAACAAGAAGTTATGTTAGGGCATTTATAAAGCACATTCTCCTTATCAGTGTGTTTACCAGTATTTGGATTCCTTAAAAACTTTGTGTTCTGTCTTTAAACATACCATTGTATCAGTCATGCAAAATTTCCCTTCCTTCCCACTTTCCCCCTTTCAAAGGCACTTTTCCCTGGAAATTGCAGGGTGATGCACTGCTCTGGATCTTGTATCCACTGTGGAAATATTTACACACACAGCTATGGTGGTTTGATCCTAGTTCTCCTTAAAGAAGACAAAGAGGACACTTGGACCTCCTGTAGACCCTTGGTCTCTCCCTTCTCCACAAATTAATAATTAAACTGGAAATTTTTTTTTTCCAATCAGAATGTCTACTTCTTTGTGTGGACCCACTTAGAAGGAGCATTAAGGATTATAGGTCACTAGGATACCACTCACTCAGTTCTATGCAGCACATGATTCCATTGCCTGGAAACACTAATTCGTCCAAGAGTAGCCTACTTTTACTAAATTACAAAGGTAATTTATGAAATTCTACTGAGGAAATAATTTTCCAAATGGTACTCTAGTGGCCTGATCAAGCTATTACAGCCCCCAGTCCTACCTACCTTACTTTGAGGACATGAACTATTGGAAAAAACTAGCTAGCTGCACAATTCTACTGACTGGCTTCATCAAAAACTCTCCAGTCTGTGCTCTGCACCATAAAGTAGTGGGTTGGCAGCCTGAATTCGGGAAACTTGTTAGAAAGGGTCAGAAGTAAGAAGCAGGAGGGCCTTGGCACCCATCTTCTGTTATACTGGAGGCCAGCCCACATGGTACCCTTGTGCCCATCAGAAAATGCAAAAGGGACAAGCCCAGGCCAGAATGCTTGGCTTGGTGAATGGAGACCAGACAGATACCATCCTGTTCACCTTGCCGCCTTGAAGGAGTGTTTTTGTACAGGGCACGACTGCACTTGGGGGCCAGCAGCAGGTTCCATATCCATTAGGCCAAGTGAGACCCCTAAGGTACCAAAGAGAGGGACTTGGAATCTGGAAGAATTACATTTTGGCCTTGGTCCTGCTGATCACTAATGAACGATGATGGATAAATCTCCTCCGGTTGCTTTCCTAGGTCTCTATTCCCATCTGTGTAATGAGAATTAGAACATATACATTTTGTGGTGGTGGCTCTTTTGTTTATTTTTCAGAACCTGGAAAATGAACTCTTACATGCAGCCTGAAGAAATAGATTGGCTGCCTTGGCACTGTTCCAGTAGAGGCAGGGGTGAGCCTCAGTATCTTGTGGGCTTCTCCTTCTTGCTGACCCCAAGGCAATTCCTGAACATGGCCCTGAAACCCCAGACTTCTCAGAAGGGACACAACCTGATGCTCAGGGGCCTAAATGGCTCTTAGACTAGTTCTCCCATTCTCAGCTTCCTAGTGTCTCCAGGGTATTGGATTCTATGGGTCACTTTTTGTGTCTGAGGGGACAATGTTATATTTTGCTCCAGGACCATAGGTAATTTAGAGAAATTCATCTAGAGTGAGAAGGCATCTTACAGTCGCAGTGCACTTCAAGGCTGGCAAGCTGTTTTTCCACTCCTTACATCCTTTAAGCCTTTTCAACCATTCTGTGGATCATCCCCACGTCCCAGGTGATGAAATGGATGCAGGAATATTGAGTAGCCTGCCCCTGGTTGTACAGCTGGAAAGAGTTACCCGTGCAGCCAGGTGTTTTGATTCCACGCCTACTGCTTTTTCCTCTTTCTGTATCTCAGCTTCCTGTCTTGACTAATCTGCTGCAGATTAAGTCCAAGAGGAATAAAGAGTTGACGTCCAAATAACTATAAATCTGCAGCAGGGCAGACAGTATATGTTAGCCTCTAAAAGGCTGCAGAAGAGGCGCAGGGAGAGCTGAATGAGGTGTTCACAGCCACGATTTCCTTTCATTACATAAAGGGTTTGCTTGTCAAGCACCATCTGGAAGATGATATGCAGCCACTTTTCCATGATGAATGAAGACACGCAGAGGCGGATTCCAGGAGAACAGCATATACATCTTTGTTCGGTGATGTCAGACACAAAATTGAGTTGCTTAAAAACTTGCTTTCAAATACAGGGACAAAAGTCATGGTACAGGAAGGTCACGTTGAATTTGGAAAAGCCAAGACTGCGAGGTTTTCCTCGGAAGCTGTAAACAAATGTGCTTTGGGGTGGAAATTTTAATAAATCTTCCCCCCGTCCCCCCGCCGCCGCAGTGCTGGGTATGGAACCCAGGGCCTTGCATATGCTAGGCAAGAGATCTTCCACTGAGCTCCAGCCCCAGCCCTCATAAACGTTTTTGTGGTAAGGTAAAAGTAAATATAGGAATCTACTCTTATCAAATACAGGACTAGATAAATTATTGCAAGGTGGGTAGCCTTATAACCACCCCACAGGTCAACAAGTTAAATTTTGCAACCAAACTGAACTGACTCCCAAATCCAGAATTCCAGTGACTCTAGAGGCCAAGGCAGAGGATCACAAGTTCAAGGCCAGCCTTAGCAATTTTCAGAGACCTAGTCATAAAATAAAATAAATAAAAAAGGTTGGGAATGTAGTTTGGAGCCCTGGGTTCTATATCCCCAGTACTGAAAAACAGAAAGAAAAGAAATGTAACTTTTCCAATTATTCCAGAATTCCCTCCATGCAGCCATCTCAATGACAATCCTCTTTTATCTCCTCTGTAATAATCACTCTCTGACGTACAGTCATCACATCTTTCATCTTCTTAGTTTTGTCACTCAAGTATCTACCTTCAGACACTACAGTTCAGTCCTGCCCTTTAAAACTGTGCTGTTTTTCAAGTCTCTCACTCCCTTCCATACCTTCCTTTCCCCTGCTCTTGATTTGTTGAAGAGTCCTCGCCAACAGGCAGTCTGGATTTGGCTAAGTGCCTCTTCTATGAAGTTCAACACATTATTCTGCTTCTGGCACATTGGCAACTGGTACCAACACTGAACTGGAGTCTGGCTCAATCCCTTTTGCAGGACATAAATGATATACTCTTTCATCAGGAGGCACATCATGTCTGGTTTTTACTTTTTTTTTTTAATGCTAACAAATGTGGATGCCATTAATTTCTTGCAGACTGCAAAATGGTGATATTTCAATTCAATATTTCTTTTTCAGTTACCTGTTGGCAATATTATTATAAGGAGACATATCCCCTCATCTACCATGGGTTGAGCATCTCTAATCTGAAAATCCAAAATCTGAAATGCTCCAGTATCCAACACTTTTTGAGTACCAATATGACACCACAGGTGGAAAATTCCACACCACGAAACTTTGTTTCATACACAAAATTATTAAAACATTGAATAACATTGCCTTTCAGCTATGTGTATAAGGTATTTACGGAACACACATGAATTTTGTGTTCAGACTAGGGTCCATACCCAAGATATCTCATTATGTATATGAACTGATTCCAAAATCCAAAATCCAAAACATTTCTGGTTCCAAGCCTTTTGGATAAGGGATATTCAACTTTTATCTGGTTTTGCAATGTTATATTTCATGTAGAAAAGACAGGATAAATGCTTACTTTTTCTAATTTGTTAGTTCTTAAAGATAATAAATTGTTTCCCTATCTTTCTCTGAGGGTAACCCACTAGTTTCAAAAACTGTTGTTATGAACTTCTTGATTTAACTATATTTTATAGGTTTGGATGCATTGCAATGAACATCTTTATTGACATTCACATTTTTCCTTCTTTAGCAAGTGGGAACATCTAAAGTCAGCTCCTGATCCTTTTGGCTCTGATCAACTAGTCTTTTATAACTTTTTTTTGTGATCTGGTTTGATCCTAGGCCTTGGATCAGCCACTTTTCTTCATTGAGAAGTAGTATTTCAAGACCATAATCTGGGCTGTCAGAATGTTTATTGCTACTGGGTTGGTTGTTGCTTCTGGGCTTTTATTGCTGGACAGAGCTAAGAAACACACACACACACACACACACACACGAGTTAGCTACACAGATTGACACATTATTTCATGAATTCATACTGCTATTTCCAATTCCACTCTAGGACTACAGGGTTTTTATGTAACCTAGACTATATTATGTTTTAACTCCTTTTCTCTACCCTGAGAATCTGGTTTATGAGATAAAATTAGAATATCCCATAACTCCTCATTTGCTTAATCCTATATTATGCAAAGTATCTCACAATAATGTTACAAATACTACCACAACTAAGTAATTACTGAAAGCAGTTAAAAGTTTTTGCATTAGCTCTTCCCCATTCAACCTATTTAAAAAAATAGCCATATTATATCTACTTCATCAGACCAAGCAACCAGTACATAATATACTTTCTTCTTAACATTCATTTGATCTTTTTTAAAATAAGTAACAGCTTTATTGAAACATAATTCATATGCCATAAAATCCACCCCTTTAAAGTATACAAAATTCGTTGGTTTTTCATATATCTGTGTGGTTGTGCAACCATCCTCACTATCTAATTTTAGAACATTTCTATCATCTGAGAAAGGAACCCACTAACAGAGATTCCTGTTCCTCCTCCTCAGCCTCTGACAAACACTAATCTATTTCCATCCCTATGAATTTGCCCTTCTGGACATTTCATACCAATGGAATGATACAGACTGTGGCTTTCTGGTTTATGAGATAAAATTAGAATATCCCTGTTTCATTAGAATTCAAATTTCTGTTTCACATTGCTTAGTGTTTTCAAAGTTTACCTATATCATAGCATGCATCCACATGGTACTTAATTACTTTTTATGGCTGAAAATATTCCATAGTTTAGATATACCACATTTTTCTGTCCATTCATCAAGGGATTTGTAGGTTTTATTATTTTTCAGTCCCTATGAGCAATAGTGGTGTATATATATATATATATATATATATATATATATATATATATATGTATTCTTTTGTGTCCAAATATGTTTTCAGTTTTCTTGGTTATATACCTGTGATGGGTTATGTGGAACCATATGGTTCACATGTTGGAAAACCACCAGACTGTTTTCCAAAGAGGCTGTGCCACTTGATGTCCCACCAGCATGCATGACCCTGCCAACACTTGCTATTGTCCATCGCTGGTCGTGGCCATTGTAGTGGTTGGGAAGCGGGTGTCTCATTATGGTTTTGATTTGCAGTTCCCTAGTGACTATGTTATTGAACATCTCTTCATGTGCTCATTGCCATTTCTCCTTGTTAGAGGGTTTCACACAATTTATTATGATTTTTAAATGATTGGTGATAAGTTTCACTGAACAAATGATTTTGGAAATTTATATACTTCCCTAAAAATTAGGGCTACGTTGAATCCTCTATATAAATATATGTAAGAGTGTATGAGGATATAAAAGTTCATTAAAAAGCATATAAAAAATAGGAATTCCTGCTTAGTTTAATTTCCTGCTGCCTTAAAAAAGTACTTAGCTTCACTTATCGTCTGAAGTCCATATTAGTGGTCTGATGTAATTAAATGTATGTAAGAGAGATACAACACAATTTGTATTTATCTTTAATTTTACATCTCATAGGCAAACCACCAAGTCATTCTTTCTTTCTTTCTGTCTGTCTATCTATCTATCTATCTTTGCCTTTACAGCTTATGTTAGACAAATTTTCATTGCTGTGACCAAGATACCTGACAACTTAGAGGAGGAAAGATTGATTTTTGCTCATAGTTTCAGAGGATTCAGTCCGTGGTCATCTGGCTCTATTACCTCGGGTCTGGGATAAGATAGAACATCATAGAGAAGGGTGTGACTGGGGACAGAGGAAAGCTGCACAGTCCATGGCAGTTGGAAAGCAGAAAGAGAGAGGGAGAAGGAGAGGGAGAGGGACAGAAGAATATGGGGGTGCAGAGAAAAAGGCCAAAAAGAAGAAAGAAGATGAGCCCTTCCAGAGCACATCCCCAGTGACCTACCTTCTCCAGCTAGTTCCTACCTCCCAGGTGTCCATTCAGCCATCAATCCACTGATGAGGTGGAGCCCTCATGATCCAATCATTGCCTCAAAGCCACACCTCTGACTTTGGGTGACATTCCAGATTCAAACCATAACATGGCTTTTGTATTTTTTCCCAGATTTATTGGGGTATAATTGACAAAACTGTATGTATTTAAGACGTACAATGTGTTGAGTTGATATAGGTGTACTTTGTGAAACTATTGCCACAAACAAATGATTGCCATTCCATCACCTCACACAGTTACCATTTGTGTGTGTGTGTGTGTGTGTGTGAGAGAGAGAGAGAGAGAGAGAGAGAGAGAGAGAGAGAGAGAGAAGAACATTTAAGATCTATTCTCTTAGCAATTTTCAAGTATATAATACAGCATTATTTACAATAGCTGCCATGTTGTATCTTAGGTTCCCAGGATTTATTCATGTTGTAATTGAATTTTTGCCTCCTAGGACCAACATCTCCCCATTTCCTTCACTTCCCTCTAGTCTTTGGCAGCCATTATTTTACTCTGTTTCTACGAGATCAATGTTTTTAGATTCTGCATACAAGAGAGATCTACAGCATGTGTCTTTCTGTGACTGGCTTATTTCACTTAGCACATTGTCCTCCAGTTTCATCATGTTCTTACAATGGCTGGATTTCCTTGTTTTGTAGGTCTGCATATATTCACATATATTACATTTTCTTTATTCATTCATCTATTAACAGACAGGTGTCTTGCCAATTGTGAAGAATGCTGTAATGAACTTAGAGTGCAGATGCTATTGAGATACTAACTTTGTTTCTCATTGGTCATTTCTTTCCTTCATCGGAGAAGCATACACTTAGTCTTGTTTCTAAAGGAGCTATATATTTAATGCTTATCCCCTGTACTGATGTCAATGTCTGTCTAGTTATTTTGTTGTTTACAGCTCATTAACTAACAAAATCCTTCAGGAAGGGTGTATGGGAACAAGACTGCCTAGTTCTTGCACATCAGTGATGATTATCTGTGACATTTATAATTGAAGATATGTTTTTCCTGAATATAAAATCCCTGAGTAACATTTTCTTTTCTTTGTTATCTTTTAAATGCTCCTATATTGTTTACCAGGCACAATGAATTATTGTCAAATATTTCGTTTCCCTTGGAAACTGCCTAGTCTTCATGTCTCAATACCCAGAAGATGTTTTTATTTTTTTAGAGCCCGGTAATTTTATTCCATTGTAGCCTGGTCATGGTAATCCTGATTTGATATTATATAGCAAAATATATGCTTTTTTAAATATGCAATTTCAATTTAAAAAATAATTCAGTATTATTTTCTTGAGTTATAGTTTTTCATTTGTTTTGTTCTCTGCTTTGGTTTTTCCATTTCAGGAGCTCCTTTCTGTCCTATGTTGGGTCTTGTTTATTCTCTTCAGATAGGCAGTTCTCCATCTCTCTAATCTTTTCTTTTATTTCTTTATGATTTGAAACTTTCTCTCCTTTTTGCTTTTTTATTACTCTCTGGACTGTAAATTTTTTATTATGTCTTTCACTCTAATAATTCTTTCAGCTTAGTCTTTTTTTTTTCTTTTCCGTTTCACAGTTAAGTCCATCCATAATCTGTTTTTAGTTAACTGCTATATAAATTGTGGGGTGGGGTTTAAATTGAAATTCTTCTTCTTTTTAATTTTCTCTTATACACGGCCAGTTTCTCCAGCAGCATTTGTTGGAAAGGTTATTTCCCTTCCATAGTGAGTTGCTTTTGCACTTTTGTCAAAAGTCAGTTAAGCTAATTTTGGGGGTTTATTTGTGAGTTCTTTACTCAGTTCCATTGAACTAGGGGTCTGTCCTTCTGCCAAACCACAATATCTTGATTATTAATCTCTGTAGTAAGATTTAATATCAGGTAGAGTAATTACTCCTACTCAGTTTTCTATTTTGATACTGGTTTAGGTATCACAGAGCCTGTACCTTTTTGCCTACATTAAAAACAAATTTTCTATGTCTAAAAATAAACCTCACTGGGATTTTGATGGAAATTGTATTAAACCTGTAGAACTATTTTGGAAGAACTGACATCTTGACTATACTGAATCTTCTAATCCAAGGCAGCATCCTTTTCCATTTCTATTTGTTTAGCTTTGTTTGTTTATTTATTTATTTAGTGAGTGAGTGGGTGGTGCTGGAGATTGAACCCAGTGTCTTGCACTTGCTAGGAAAGCACTCTACCACTGAGTAGAGTCTCCAACCCCAACCTTTAAGGTCTTTTTAACAAATTCATCATTGTAATGGTTAATTTTATGTGTCAACTTTGCTGGGCTAAAGTATCCATATATTTGGACATACATTATTCTGGATGTTTATCAAGGTGTTTTATGAATGACATTAATATTTAACTCTGCATGGATTTTGAGTAAAGCAGATTCCCCTCCATAATGTGAGTGGTTCTCCTTCGAACCAGTTGAATACCTAACTAGAAAAAAGAATGACTTCCTTCAAGCAAGAGGGAATTCTGCCAAAATACTGACTTTGAATTCACACTGCCACTCTTCCCTGGGTCTCCAGCCTGTCAGCCTACCCTGAAGAATTTGTATTTACCAAGTCTCCACAATTATGTGAGCCAATTCCTTAAACCACCTCTTTCTCTATCTCTTAGCTTTTCATCACTATGACAAAATACCTGTGAAAAAATAACTTAAAAGAAAAAAAGGTTTATTTTGGCTCACAGTTTCAGAGGCTTCAGTTCACAGGCACTTGACTCCATTATTCCTGGACCTGTGGTAAGGCAATACATCATGGTGGGGAGTGAGAGGTGGAACAAAGGTGTTTACTTCCTGGCATCCAGGAATGGGGAGAGAGAACAAGAGGAAGGGATGTGGGTGAGTTTGTGGAAAGTATATCCTCCAAAGGCACACCCCCAGTAGCCTTCTTCCCCACCTTCTGAAGTTTCCACCAACTCCCAATAGCCCATTAAACTACCAATCTGTCAATCCCATAAGTAGCCTATGAAACCATCAGTCCACCAATGCACTAATCTCATTGATGATATCGAGCCCTCATGATTCAACTTCTTCCCAAGGCCCCACCACATAAGCTTTGGGGAGGAATTTCAGATCCAAATTATAATATAAGATATTCTCTCTCTCTCTCTCTCTCTCTCTCTCTCTCTCTCTCTCTCACACACACACACACACACACACACACATTCTGTTGGTTCTGCTTTTTGGCGAATCCTAACTAATGCAACCATCATTTTCAAAAGAAACATGATTTATTAAATACATACTTAAGTTATTCCATTTTCCTTGATGTGATCATGAATGGTGTTGTATTATTGTGTTTTAAGTTTCAGTTTACATATGTTCATTAGCAAGTATAGAAGTGCAACTGATTTATTTGAAGGTACTGATGTTATATTCTGTGACCTTACTGAACTCACTTATTCTATAAGGTTCTTTTTTTTTTGGAGAGTGGAGATTTTCTATGTTGACAGTCATATCACTTGTGAATAGTAACATTTATCTCTTCTTTTCCAACCTATATGCCTTTCTTTTTCTCACCATGTTGCAGCACCCAGAACTCCTGAAACCCTGTTGCTTGGAGCAAGGCTGCACACCCTTGCCTCATTTCTACTCTTCGGGGAAACACTTAACCTTTCACTAGGAGGTGTGATGTCAGCCTTTGTTTTTTGGTAGACGTTCTTATTGAGTCTCCCTTTTATTTCCGGTTCTTTCCTGAGTTCTATCTCTTCCCTGCGTATTTTTATAATTTTGATTTTTGTTTTCCTTCTTAGCACTGTTTTAAAATGCCTGTCAACTTGTTTTCAAATAGTAGGTCATAGTTTTGAACTATTTTGTGGTTATGACTTTCCACTTCCCTTATCTGTAGGGATGTTGCCCTACTCCTTAATCTCTTTTTTGAATATCCTTTATAAGAATCTAATTCTTAATCCCTGGAAGAAAAGAGTAGAAAAGAGATTTCCACCTTCTTTTCAGGTGAAGGGATCTTTATAGTCAAATCTGGAACCACCTAGGAAGTAATTTTGGTTTGGAATCCACACATTAATTACAGAATAATTTCCAAACCTTTATTACTTAGTGAGGTTTTTTCCTAAGGATATTGAAATAATGATAATTGGATCAATAAAAGACTTAATTCGTTTTAGTCTTTTAGTTCAGTTTTAGTTTAGTAATAAAGCTCTTTATTAGTCTTACCCCGTTTTGTGTTGCTTTAACAGACTATCTAAGACTGGGTAATTTATAAAGGAAAGAAATCTATTTGGCTCATGATGCTGGGGGTGTTGCATCTGGCAAGGGTCTCATGCTGTTTATAACATGCCAGAAAAGCAGAAGGAGAAGGGGAGAATGTGAAAGAGGGAAGATAGAAAGGGTGGCTTAGCTTTATAAAACCCTATTCTCACAGTAAGTGACATAGTCCATGAAACTCACATTAATCCCTATTCATGACTCCATTACCACTTAAAGATTCCACTACCTCTCAACACTCTTACGCTAGGGACCAAATGGTTTTTGAAGGGAACAAACCAGATTCAACGTGAGTTGAATTCAACATGAGAAGGGACAAATCATGTTCACATCATAGCAGCCTTACGAAAATGACTATTGAATGATGGGTAGGAATCAGTCTAGAAGAGACCTGACATCTCATGTGCGGTCTTATTGATGTCTACATGCCTGAAGTAATGATTTCTGTATAGCATCATTGAATACTGTTACGGTTTGACTATGAGGTGTCTCCAAAAGGCTCAGGAGATAACGTAACAATGTCCAGAAGTGAAATGTTTAGATTATGAGAGCTGTGACTGATCAGTGAGATCATCCATTTGACAGACAAACAGTTTGAGTGAACTAACTGGGTGGTAATTGTGGCAGGTGGGGCATGGTGGGAAAGTGGAATTGGGGTTTGCACTGAGGCGGTAAAGCAGTGTGACGCCCTCATTTGTGTACTACCCACTCTGCTGTGGTGCTTTTGTAATGTGAGAAAAGCCCTAAAGGAGGCATACGTGGTGGACAAAGAAGGTCATTCTCAGCGGGAATGGCCCACTAATTTCCAGAAGCTTAAGAAACAAAGGCCTGTGTTTTATGGAGCCAGCATTAGGGAAACGTGCTGGAGAGAATGGAGGGAGCAGCTGGGTTTGCTGGATGGCTCAGTTCCTCCCCTAACCACAGAGCTTACTTGCAGAAAAAAGGGCAACATATCTCCTCAGAATTATGCCTCAGCAATTTGCTGCTGCTCCTTTGAAACAATGGGGCCAATCACATACCCGAGGCCAAAGATTAGCCAACCCTAATGCTTATTTCCCAGAGATTTTCCATGTGTCCATGAGAAAAGTGTTGTACTTTTTATTTTTTACTTAAAAAAAAAAAGTTGGTGAAGGTGTTCTGGTTGAAGGTGACTCTCCTACTTCAAAACCCAAATGATAAATTTTACTTCATTATTTTCTGTTCAGTTGATGGATGAGAATTATCAAATCTCATGTGGCTTGGCTCATAATTTTGATAGTTTTTCCCTAAAGGCAAAACATTTCTTTCATGTATAATTTTGTTTCAGTCAGTGTGTATGAATATGAATAACTTCTTATTCTAATGAAATCATTAGAAGACGTGGATTTCTAATAACCCGATTTAATAACGCCAGTTGAATCAACTTAACTGGAACTTCCTTCTTAGCCTCATTACCTTCCCCGGATGATCCAGCATCATTTATTTCTCAGGGGATTTCCTCAAAATCACTAGTCAGGAGTAGCTTGGAAGTGCTGAAAACTTGGATTTTAACATAGAGCTTAGGACAACGAATTAAACCAAATAAATAGTCATTGAGTACATTGCCTGCTAAGGACTATGCCAAGTATGACCGCAGATGGATAGCAGACGGGCCCCTTTCTGTAAGGACTGCATCACTAAAGGGATAATGCCACCCAGCATTCATAAAGTGCTTTAGCATTTCCAAATCCTTTTCTATATTCGTGATCTAATTTAAAACTCATCATGGAACCTATGAAGCAATAAGTATTTCAAGACCTGTCAAGAGGGAATCTCTCTTCTCTCTGTACTTAATTGTCCTTTAGCTATTTTTGTGGCTAAAAGACATTTTAAACTCACAGAACAGAGACAAGTCAAAGATTCATACATATGTGTTAGTCTCTATTAATATCCAAGGATTTCCACAGGCTTCTACCCCTCCAGTTACAATCATGTGAGCAAACATGCTCCAGGTTGGGTGATGAAGACCAGGGGGCATTGGTGATACAGCTGCTCTAGTTGCTGTTTTTGGTTTTTTGAGTGTATTACCTAGGAGGGGAATTCCTGGGCCATGTAATGATATTATGCTTACTTTTGAGGAAATGTAAGATTTTTCTATCTGCACTATTTCACATTCCCACCAGTAATGTCCAAGTGTTCTAATTTCTCCATATCTAACAATGGTTATTATTATTTAAAAAATTATAGCCATTGTAGTGTATATGAAGTACTATTGCATTATTTTTTCTTATTATGGTAGAGAAATACATAATATAAAACTTACCACTTTAAGTGAGCAGTTCTGTGGCATCAAATATAATCCACATTGTTGTGCGACCATCATCCGCATCCGTATTCACAAGTTTTTCACGTTCCTCGGTTGCAGCTCTGTACCCATTGAACACTAGCTCCCCTTCCTCCACTTCTCCAGCCACTGACAGCCAGCATTCCACTTCCTGTCTCTAAGAGTTCGATTACTCTAGAAATCTCACTTAAGCAGAATCAGACATTTATTCTTTTATGACTGCTATTTCCCTTAGCATAAGGTCCTCAGGGTTTGTCTGTATTCGAGTGTCACATGTTCCTTCCTTTTAAAGCTGAATGCTATTCCCTTGTATGTACAGATCACATTTTGTTTATCTTTTCTTTCATCAATGGACTCTTGGGTTACTTCTACTTTTTGGCTATTGTGAATAATGTTGCAATGAACACGGGTGTATGAATATTTCTTTCAGTCTCTGTTTTCAAGTGGAATTGCTGGATTATAAGGAATTAACTGGGTTTGGGTATTTTTGAAGAATTCTAATACCGTTTTCCACAGTGGCAGCATCATTTTGTATTCCCACCAGCAAGGCACAAGTATTTTCATTTCTTCATATCCTTGCCAACACTTGCTATTTTCTGAGTTTCACTTTCTAGATTGTGTTCTTTGATGCACAAACGTTTTTAATTTTGATGAAATACAATTTATCCATTTTTTTCTTTTATTGGCTATGCTTTTGTTGTTATATTGCACTAGGCAGCTTTCCATTGCTGTAAGTAAATATCTAAAATAATTAGCTTAAAAAGAGAAAAGGTTTATTTTAGAGGTTCAGCCCAAGATTAGGTGGACCCATTGCTTTGGGGGTCTCTAATGGGCATTCTAGATGGCAATGGCAGAGAGTGTGTGGCAAAGCAAACTGCTCATCTCATGAACAGAAAGAAAAAGAGAAAGAGGAAGGGGCCAGGGTTCTACAATCTCTTTTGTGGGGCTATTTCAAATGACCTAAAGACCTCCCACTATGCTCTACCTCCTAAACAGCCCACCGCCTCCCAATAGGGCCAGTCTGGGGACCAAGCCTTTAACAAATGGGCCTTTGGGGAACATTCAGCACCACAACTACAACCTCAGTCATTTCCAAGGTCATGAAGTTTTACACCAATTCTTTCTTCTAAGAGTTTTATAGTTTTTGGTCTGGTGTTTAGGCTTTTGATCCATTTTGAATTAATTTTTGTATATGATGTGAGGTTGGAGTCCAACTTTTTATTTTGTATGTGCAAATCCAATTGTTTTAGCACTATTGGTTGAAGATGTTATTTTTCACCCCATTGGCTGGACTTGGCATTCCTGTGTTAATTTACTTCTGGATGCTCAATTGTATTCCAGTGGTCTATATGTTTATGCTTTGGGTAGTACCACACAGTATCTATTTGTATAGCTTTCTTATAAGTTTGGAAATCTGGAAATGTGAGTCTTACAACTTTTTCTCCCCCAAGACTTTTTGGCTATTTGTGGCCCCTGAAATTCCATGAGAATTTGAGGATTTAATTTTCCATTTCTGCAAAAGGGAATCTTGGAATTTTGATAGGGATCATGTTGAATCTGTATAGCATTCTGGTATTGACATTTTAATATTTTATTCTTCTCCATGAACATAGTATGCCTTTTCATATATTTAGATCTTAATTTCTTGCAGCAATTTTTTGAAATTTTTGGTATACACCTTCTTGGTTAAATTTATTCCCAGGAATTTTCTTCTTTTAGATTTTATTATAAATAGAATTGCTTTATTAATTTTCTTTTTAAATTATTCATCATTAGTGTATAGAAGCACAATAGATTTTTGTGTGTTGATTTTTACCCTGCAACTACTGAATTTATTATCTCTAACAGTGCTTTTTTTTTCTTTTTTGCAGATTCCTCTTGGATTATCTAAATGTAGGATTATTTCATCTGCAAAAAGAGATAGGTTTGCATTTTCATTTCCAATTTTGATGTTTTTTATTTCCTTTTCTAGTCTAATTGCTCTGGCTGGAACTAGTACAATGTCAAGTAGAAGTGATAAATGCAGACATCTTTCATTTGTGTCACATTCCCAATCTTGGGAAAAAGATTTAAGACTTTTATCATTGACTATGATGTTAGCTGTGGGTTTTTCATAAATGCCCTTTATCATGTTGAGGAACTTAAGGAATATGAGCTTAAAATGCTATTCATAGAAAATAATCTGAGACCTAGTATGATGTTATTTTTCTCCAGAAAGGATTTTTATTGCTTTTGTCAATTCCTAACAGTTTAAGTAATGCAGGATTACCTTGACCCAAATTTGGGGTTGAGATTTCTGGGAGCTTGTGACAAGAGGTAAAGTTGGTTTATTCCCTTACTCCTGTGGTGCGGCTGTTAGGAGTTTCAACACAAGGCAGGGGACCTGTCCCCACCCTTGGAGACCCCTGGATTAAAACTCATCTTTTTAACTCTGTGCTGTGTACACCTCTTGTGGGTCCCTTCTCCTCTTGATCTTAACCTGATGTTACCTCATTATCTCTATAATTCCTTGACACTTTAAAGAAGACAGACAAAAAATACTTCTTATGGCTTTAAAGTTGCCTTTAGTAGGAGAAGTAACTTGTTTGCCCTTCCTGGGAGTGGAGTTTTCCCCCTATTACTCTTCCAGAGTACAGACTGTGAGATGCAGGTATACCTCCCCTCTTGCTTAGAAAGGATACAAGGGACAAGTTTATTTCTCATCCATCTGTGGGGAAGTACATGCAGAAAAGAGTTAAGAATCTGAATCAAGTGTGTGGTGAGTGAGGCATTTGTAAAGTTACTCATCTTCCCATCCTGCAAACAGTCACGGAATCTGCTTTTCATCAAGAAGTGCAGCCACCTGTCTTGCTTTGATTAAGAACAATGGTTTTAGTCCATCAGTCCCATCAGATTCCGGGAGAAGAAAAAGTTGCAATAAGTTCATCTAAAGGATCTTCAAAAATTTGCTAAACACGAAGGCAACACTTTTAAAGCAGCAAACACTGAGGATCAAAGGAGGTTAAAAAATTATTGGGATCAGAGCCAGGAGGATGTGCTCAGGCTAGAAACCCTCCTTTTTCTCCCCTCCCCTCTTCTACCCTCCCCTCCCCAATCCTCTTCTTTCCTTCCAGGAATTTTCTCCCTCCCTCCCTTACGTTCCTTCTTTCCTTTATGGTTCACTTCCATGAAATCAACTCACTTTCATTTTTTAAATTTTATATGTCTAAATTCCTGCTGTTCGTCCAGGTAACCTTAGCTGCTGCAGTTAATACAACACAACTTGAAAATTCTGTAACACATGGTGTTAAATAAAATGTATAGCTGGCTATTGATTTGGACTGAGCTCCTACACTAGGCTCCAACAGACCAAACCAAAATGCAGTCACTCAAGCTTCAGTTCCAAGCTGAAATGAAGTTGTTAATCTGACCCGAGAAATCGGGAAAGAGGGAGATAATAGTCAAATTCCCAAACAATCCAGTTTTAGCAAAGCATGATAAGGATGTTCCTTCTGCTTTAACCTTTACAAGGAAAGTAACTTTGAAATTATCAACCTTTTTGTATACTTTATTTTTTGCTTTCTTTGGCTTTTTCTGTCTCTTCATATTGGGCCCGTGTTGCAGAGTGCAATTCTCTGAATTTCTTCTGATTCTGAGGGCTACCTAATTCACCACTCCTTCGCTCTAATAAAGTCTTACATTTATTTTGTCTCAAGTGTTTCTTTTACCAAGGAAGTGAATTTTAGAACAGCAAAGTAAGTACTTTCTGGATCAGTCTTTCCCTCTGCTTCCAAACCAAAATTTTCAGTAAAGGTAGGTCTTTCTAACCTACCTTCACCAAAATCTCCTGCTGCTTGGAGTTTTCTTTCTATACCATTTATAACTTTAAAAAATGAGTCCACATTTATTTTGGAAGTACATTTAATTTACAAATGGGAATTCACTGGAAGGTGACAGCTGACAATATCTCCCAAACATCTCTCAAATCCACCCAATTCTGGATGTGCACACCACCCCCACCTTAATCCAAAACACTGCCACCTCTTGTCAAGCTGACAGCAATAGCCTCTGGGTTCCTTGGACACCCTCAATCCTTTTTCTTTTTCTTTTTTTTTCTTTTCTATATTGTGATTAGAAAGATCTTTTCCAATGCCATCATCTTTTGGGGGGATGTGTGGCGGGGTGGTAGTGGGGAGAGAGGCATGGTGCAGCTTCTCCATACCACTGAACTTGTTTGCATTTGGCCTCAGAGCAATTACCTGTGTGCTGCCTGTCTCCCCAGGAGACTGAAAGTTCCCTGGATATGGGATGCTTCTCTGCTTTTGCTTGTCAGACACATGGGTGTTGACTCTATTTTTGAATAGTATACAAAGTAGATTAACTTTGTAATTTGCTTATGTTATACTAATTATTTCTCTCCTGGTCCCTTAAAGGCAGGGATTTGGTCTACTCTGTTCACTGATGTACCCCCCTAAGTGCCTAAAAGAATGGCTCCTGCTTAGAAAGCCCCTGTATGAACTTTTGTTGGAAAAATGAATGAACTAGAGAGGTGAGGGCAAAGAGTCTAACTTCTTTCCAGTCCAGGATCACGCTTTGGCATTGTTTCAAGCTCTTACGAAGTGGAAGTGTTGCCCTGAGAATTTCTAGATAGAAAATGTCTCCAGGAAATTGGAATTTGTAACTAGAGTTCTCTAAACAATGCCCGCCAGAGGCTTAGTCATTTTATAAAGAATTGGGAGAGAAGGCAGTGTTTGGCCACAGGCCAATATTTTGAGGTCAGCTACTTTATCTGTGGAATTCTTCACTCCCTGTGCATCCCTTGGCCATCCTGTTAAATTGGAAAATAAATCCCATCCCTGGGTAAGGTGTTGGCTGATAAAGGCTTGAGCTATTGCCCCTTCAAGGGGAATTTGCATTTTAATAGAGGCTGGTCAAGCCCCAAAGGAATCAATATCTCTTAACAGTGAAATTTCAAGCACCAGCAATTGAGATATTTTGGTGCCAGACACTTCAGTGTTTCTGATCCAACAGGGGACTTCATAAGTACTGGTAGAAGGCTATGGAAAAAGGTTTCTGGAAATGACCTGCCATTTCCTTTTATTATTTTCAATTTACGTTTTTGTACCTGATCCATTCAGACATCCTAACAGGCACCAGTCTCTTAATATGTCAACCCAGTCCTTTTAAACCCAAGGAATCTTATTAAAGTTGTTTCATCAGTAGGGCCACAAAGGAATTAATATAACCGAAATTTCCAAGTTTGCTAGGAATTCCAAGGAAGCCAACACTTAGTTATTTAAAACGATGTTGGCAAGAGAGAGTAGAGATAGTTTAATAAGTTGTTAATGATGTTATTCATTTAAATTCGTTTTGTGAAAAAATTTTTTCAAAGTTAAAATGTTTGACTTGTATTAAAAGACCTGAAAACGAAAGATAGATGCAAAAACCCCAGTATGACCCGGGAATGTTTTAAACGCCCAGTCCTCCGATGCTAAGTTCTCAGCGAATGGCTGGGGAAATTCTGGGACTGCGGAAAAGCGGCATCTTGGTTCTTAGATTTCTGCTTTCCAGAAAGGTTCCTGTCCGCCACACCTGAGGACAGAGCAGGAAATTCACCTCCTCTTGGCTCCCCGCCGGGCGGGGTGGTCTCTCTACTCTCAGCGCTGCCACTGCCCGGCCCATCCTTGGCCGGCCGCGGGCTTTGCCGCTCGGTTGGCGGACCCGACTCCCACTACCCTGCCGCACCACTGTCCAAGGGCTCCGCAGCGGAGATTGTTGCCCTTGCCCTTGTCGCGCTGCGGTTCCCACTCTTTCCCTTCGGATCCGCTGCCAACCACCGGCGAGAGGCGTGAGCGCCGGGGACCAGTCAGGGGACCACACCTGCGCCCTCACCCAGCCTCCCCGTGTGGGTCCCGGCTCGCGCTCCAGCCCNGCCCAGTCTGCTCCCGGCGCGCGGCCGTCGCAGCCTCCGCAGCCAGCTAGGAGGTGGTCCCCTCATCCGGAGCAACTTGCCTCGGACCCTCTGTGAGGAAAGGCGGCGGCGTACACCTGGATCTGGCGGAGCCTGGCGAGGGGTGCGGGCGCCCAGCGCTATGCCTCCGGCTGGCGGTCCCCGCGCTCCGCGCCCCACCGCGCTGCCCCGCAGCCTGTCCCGCCTGCGCGAGTGCCCGGGCCGCTCCCGCATCGTGCTGGCGCTCGGGGCCACGCAGATGGCACTCGGATGCCTCATCGTGGCTGTCAGCTTCGCCGCGTTGGCGCTCACTACCTCCGCCCGCGTCCGTCACTCCTGTCCCTTCTGGGCTGGCTTCTCGGTGAGTGTCTGAGGCCCGGCAGGGACAGGGCTCCGGGAGAGAGCGCGTGCCCGGGACCGAGGCGCCGCCGGGACGCCACCGCGGGCTCCAAGTTGGAGTGCGAACGCCCAGGGTCGAGCTGCAGCGCAGGTTGCAGTTCAAAACTCCGGGCAGAATAACTCCGGGGACTGACTCGCGGCTCCCGGAACATCGCGTTCGCTTTTCCGTTGCGCTCATCCCCGGAGTTACTTTTCTTAGAGGAAACAGAAGCCAGGAGCCCACCCTTCGCCACGCAAGGGTGGGCAGCAATCCGGCATTTGGCGGCCGGCCCTTGGGTACTCCGCGCGCTGCCGCGTCCGAGCTGGGATCCGAACCCAGTGCGGTGCTGCGTGTCTGCGCGCGCCTCTCCTTCGCAGTGGCCCTAGCTAGGCGGGGAGGAAGCGTGGTGCGTACTGTCAGGTAGCGGGCCAGTCCCGGCCGCGGTGACCAACCTACCTCCTCTGGCCACTCGCCGACCAGTGTCAGGCACTCTGGTTTCCCGCCCCTAACGGCCTGCTGAACAGGGCAGCCGACCTGCAGCCAGCGTCTGGGGGGCGTGTTTTCTGAGCTTCAGACTGTCAGGACGACTGATTTCAGGTTTTTGACTCCCAAAGAAGCCAGTGACTAGTCAACCTCCATAGGAGAAAGACACCAGGAGATCGCTATTAAACAAATGATTGTCACTAAGAGTTAATTCTTGACATTTTTTTAGCATTTGGTTGAAAGTTGCTTTTCCCCCTATATTAATACAGAATGGACATATGGGAATGGGAAAAATATATGCAGAGCAGATATTTATAAAGAGAGGCACTTGTTCTGAGAACTCTTGACATCTGTAACTACATTTGGTTTATGGTGCTGAAATACATCGTATAGACTTACACTGTAAACTCGGTATGTTTAAATTCCACCTACAGAAATCCAAACCAAGCCTTTGTAATTAAGGTTTGCTATTCTTGAGTTTTGAAATTAAAAAAAAAAAAAACGCAAAACGTCCAGCTCGCTTTTATTTATTTAATTTGTAATGGCCTTTGTTCTCTAAGTTCCTTTCATGGCTTTTAAAACGAGATCCGAGCAAAAATGCCTTTGAAACACGGATCGATACAGGTGTGGTTGTTCATCCTAATGGGGGTATTAATTTTCAAAGCTTATTTCAGACCAGGGGGTGAGTCTTGCAGAGCTGAATAGGAATAACAGTATGTGCGGTCACAGCTCCCAGCGTTTAAATCAATGAGAGGGGGTGGGAGGCAGGAACACAGGAACCGTGATTCAAATGCTCCCCTATATATAGTCTTAACACATCTGTTGCGCAGTTTTTAGTATTATTTAATATGCATTGTTTTCATGTCTGTCTAGTGAGTACTGAGGTTTCAGTTTGCTGGAACCAGCCTACAGGTGGCAGACTGGTGAATTAGCTCCACTCCCTGGCTCCTCCCTGACATCCCTGCCCCCCACCAACCCTTCCAGCCTTTCCACTACTCCCAGGGGTATGCAAAGAGAACTGCCCTTTAATAATAAACCCCAAAGAGAAAACATTAATAGGGCACAGTAGAAAGACTATTTCTGCAAAAAATGCACACTCACATTTCAGTTTAAAGAGTTAAGTAGGTAAAACAGTTAATTCAGTTTCAAATGTTATTCTCTACAACTGCTATAAGAGAGTAGTTCTGGCTTCCCAAGATTCAGAGTAATTCCACAAATTTCTGTGTGTACACATTTCTCTAGGCTCTGGTGAACAGCAACAAACCAACAATAAACTGTTTACATTTTAGAGATTTTTAAGGTAACTTCTGCCCAGGATCCATTTCCTACCTTCCCATCCTTCCATCGGTTTTCTTCTGGGCTTGTTTTCATTCTTCAAACTTAATGTGCCCCAAGCAGCTTTAAAATTCTTTGAATACAGTACATACTATCTTTCACATATTGTTTCTGCCCTTTGCAGAAAGGGTAATTGATTCCATTTATGTTGTGCAGGTTTGCCTGGTGGTGTGGTTGTGAATGGGTAGCATGGGCCCCTTGCCATATTCAGACAGTCCTCCATATTTGCAGCTTCTGCATCCACAAATTCAATCAAGTACAGATTGAAAATACTAAAAAAAAAAAAAAAAAAAAAAAAAACCCCT
>NW_026000196.1:19218908-19226934 GCF_001458135.2 Marmota marmota marmota
AAAAAAAAAAAAAAAAGGTGATTACGATTGCCAGCTTTTATGGAAATCTGTACAGTGGAGTGTAGGTCTGTACTCTGCTTTCTTTGCCTCCTCTGAGGTCTGTACTCCTTAGCAATCTCTGGTTTTCTAGGTCCTCTCTCTGGTTTGTACATGGTGAAGAACCATTGCAAAAATAACTCTTTGTTTAAGAAAAAAAATACCTAAGAAAAACAGTTTACACTTATTAAGCCCTTCACTGTGTTGTTAAGCAGGAAGATGAATTTTACATGGTGTCATAGCCCAGTAGCATTATGGCTTGGTGTACTGTGCCTCCTGGTTTTTAGGGCCCCAGGGCAGTTACCTTCCTTCCAATTTGAATGGGACCTCTGACTTGCCTTAGCCAATAGAATAAAGCACAATAGAGCCTGTCTCCCTTCCAGGAGGCCTCCTGAAGTCTTGAGTATTTCTGCTGAGTATACTGAGATGAAGACTGAAGGTCACTCAGCTAAGGAGTGGCTTTGAACTTACTTGCCCCAATTTTAGACACCACATCTCTAACCATTACACTAACTGCTTAGGCAGAAGGGGATGGCATAAAGCCTAGTAGTAAAGGAGTCAGGCTTGATCAGGGGCTTGCAACCTCTGTTTCTTAGGAAAAGCCCCCAAATCATGCCTGGAAAGATGAAGATTCAAAAGAAGCTTGAGAAAGCACTAGGGAAGGTGAGGAAATTTAGTGGTGGATTTTTTTTATTTTTTTAGGTGGGAAGAGATGGTTTTACAGAAAGGTTTATTTCAGCTCACAGTTTGGGAGGTTTCAGTCCATGGTTGGTCAGCTCATTCCTTTTGGGCCTGTGATGAGGCAGCACATCATGGTGAGGAATGTGTAGTGGATCAGAACCATTCACCTCATGGCCAGGAAGCAAACAGATGAAGAGGAAGGGGTTTAGGTCCCAATATTCCTTTCTAAGGCACACCCCCAACGACCTAACTTCCTCCCACTTGGCTCCACCTCTTAAAGTTTTTACCACTTCCTAGTAGAGCCAAACTTAGGACCAAAGCTTTAACACGTGGGCATGTGGAGGACACTTAGGATTCAAACTATTTCAGGGGACCTTGACAGAGTTGGAGACAGGTGAAGTAGAGGAAGGCCATTCCTTTCACTCAAGGACAACCTTCAAATGTTTTCCTGTCCTATACTTTGCTAGCTAACGATATAGGAGCTGGATCAGTTCCCTGGTGAATGAATGCCTCCTGCATTTTGGAGTTAATGATCATCAGTATTAATGGCTTAGAGGACCAACTGAGGTGGGTGAAGTTCTTGAGCAGTTATCCTTTAATAGATCAGCTTCATTATTTTCTTTGAAATTTTATTAATTCCCAAGACATCAGACAAGTACATTATGAATTATTCAAATTGCTAGTACATACATTGATAAAGACATAATCATTGGGTGCTAACCCTGTGTGTGTGAATGTATGCGTTTGAGTTGCCTTTAAAAGCAACTTCACCTGGTTTTTTTTTTTCATACTGAAAAAGCAATATATCATTGTTGTAACAACTTAAAACAAACAAACAAACAAAAAAACCCATGCTTTCTTCTATACCAATTCTCTATGCATGGTTAACCAAGATTACCAGTGTTGTTTAATATGTTGTCCTTCCACACTTTCTTTTACAATCACAAAATGTATTGGAATTTATATATATGGAATATTTCTTTTCTTTTCAAGATATAAAAATGGGATTAAACCACCCACATTACTTGGACTTCTTTTCAAATGTAATTTTTAAATGTAATGAAGATTCCTACCTCCTGTGCTGCAAAGGAAAAGAGCACTCTTGGGTCATGGTCCCATGGGTGGCAACAACTATATTCTTGTGGAAATGAATCCAGCAGTACCTAACAAAATTCCAAATTGGACTATGCTTTGACTAGTGTGTTGGTTAGCTGTCTGTCATGGTGACGAAATACCCATGAAACTCACCTTTTCAGGAGCAAAGGTTTATTTTGTCTCATGGTTTCAGAGGTTCCAGTCCATGGTCACTTGGCCCTGTTGCCTTTGGGTCTGGAGTGAGGCAGCACATCATGGTGCAGAGCCTGTGCACTGAAGGAAGTCGACTTAATTTTTGGTGTCTTTCTGTATAAAAAATATTTTTTACCTAGTTAAATCTAGTTTTTACTTTAATTGTTTCTGGATTGTTTTCTTAGTTGATAGAGTTATCTCTACAAAAGTCACACAAATATTCTAAATTTCCTTTTAATGTTTAATTTAACTTTTTATTCATGTCTTCATTCATCTAGAATTGATTTTGTAGATAGTGTTTAGAAAGGGCTAACATTAATTTTGCTTTGAATTGAAGTTTCTACTTACATATGGCTCTCTTTTTGGACTATATTCAGTTTTATTCTCCTAATTGTTTATCTATCTATCTATCTATCTATCTATCTATCTATCTATCTATTTATGTTGTGGTGCTGGTGTTGAACCCAGGTTCTTGTGCATGCTAGGCAAAAGCACTCCACCACCTAGCTATACCTTTAACCCATTTGTTTCAGAATCAATACTGCATTGTTTTGATTATGGCAAATTCCTAGTGAGTTTTACTACCTGGTAAGGTAAGTCTGTCCACACTGTTTTTCCTCTTTCAAAAGTTCCCTGGTGGTTCTTCCATTTGAACTTTAAAATATCTCTGTCTGGATTCTGGTAAGATTGTTTTATGATTTGCATTTCTCTGTAAAAGTGAAAACTAGGAGATTTAATTAGGTAAAATTTTTTTCTCTACAGCAAAAGACACCAAAAATCAATTCTATTATATTTATGGATCAATTTAAAAAGTACTGTTTTATAATATTGAATCTACCAATTCAAGAATGTGATCTGTCTCTTCCTTGATTTGTTCTTATTTTTATATCTTTCAAAAAATGCTTTATGGGGATGTGTTCATGGTGGCAGAGTTGTTTTTCATTCTTCCTTAAATTTCTGAGCATTAAGTCAGTCAGCAAGAAGACAGCCATAGAAAAAGCTCAGAGATGACATGGTTGACAAAAGTGATGGGGTGCGCCTGAGAGTCCCTGCCTCAGGCGAGTGGGGCCACACACCAGCAGTAATAGGGTCACAATGTCACTCATCCCTAAAAGTGGAAGTGAAGTATAGATGGCCACATCCAAGAACAATTGACAAAACTGGAAAGCTCTTAAACAGTTTTGTATGGGCAAGAATAGTGACCGGACAAGAATGTGGGAGAATCCACATCATGCCTTGGAGAATCTTAGAAATGCATGGTAAGTCCTTCTTCCTAGAAGGGCGGAGTCTCACCCTGTGCAGAAATTACTGTGAATATATACCAAATTGAGCAGGACAGGAAAACAGATGGTGAGAGGAAATAGGTTCAGGTGCTAGAAGTGAGGATGAAGACCTGCAAAGAAAGAGATTTTAGAAACTGGTTGGGTCAGTCAGTTTTCTTTTACTATAATAAAATACCTGAGATAATTAACTCAGGATGAAAAAAATGTTTATTTTGGTTCACAGTTTCAGAGGTTTTAATCCATGGTCACTTGGCTCTGTTGTTTTGGGCTCGAGGTGGTACACTATATCATGGATGCTAGAGGGTGTGGCAGAGGAAGCTTGTTCACCTCATGGTGGCTGAAAAGCAGAGAACAAAGGAGAAAGAGAGACAGGCTAGAGTTTCAGTGTCCCTTTCAATGGCTTTTAAGGGCACATCCCTAGTAATCTCTTAAAGGTTCTACTACCTTTCAGTTGTGTCACAGACTGGGGATCAAGGCTTTGGCACAGGGGCCTTTGCAGAGGGATGGGGGGCAAATACTTGAATCTTAAGATAGCACTGTTTTAAAACAAAATAAAACAAAGACCCCTCCCTCCAAAACAAAACAAAACAAAACAAAACAAACAAAAAACAACAACCCACAACAAACAAACCAACCCAAACTATAAACCATGAAAAGCTGAGATTTCATCATTGGAAAACAAGGACTTCAGTTATCTGGAGCTGCAGTAAAGAGCTAGAGGCCCTGAGGTTTACAAAGTTTCTGGATTTAACCAAGAAACAGGTGAATATATAGGGAGTTTGTATTTTGGGTCTTACAGAGATCAGTAGAGCCCAGTTAGCAAAGCTGCCCTGGCCCCCCCCCCCATTTTTTAGTCATATCCCCCTAATCAGGAAAATCCACCTCATTTAAACTTGCTTGAACAAACAAGGAACATAATCTAACCCCATGAGAAATTCATTCAAAGAAAAATGATGAGGGCTGGGGATGTGGTTCAAATGATAGCGCACTTGCCTGGCATGTGTGCAGCCCGGGTTCGATCCTCAGCACCACATACAAACAAAGATGTTGTGTCTGCCGAAAACTAAAAAATAAATATTAAAATTAAGAAAAAAAGAAAAATGATGAAAAAGAAAACAACAATACTTAGAAAATGAGATGAAGCAAGGAAGATTCTAAACAGTATTTCAACATAAGCTTAAAGAAAAAAAGAAAGTTTTACAGGAGTAATACCAATCAGAAAAAGAGATTATGAAAGACATGACTAGTTAAAAAATTATGAAATTAGAGAGATGCCAAAAAAGAATTTGGAAAAAATGAAGACTAAATTAGAAGGAAAATAATGGATATGATAGAAAGCACAGAGTAAAAGTAGATGAAAAAGAAAAATGAAAAAAAAAATGAGGGAGACGTTATGATTTGAATCTGGATGTCTTTTTAAAAGCTCATGTGTTGAAAGTATGGTCTTCAGTGCAGCCGGGGTTCAGAGGTGGGGATTTTAGTCAATGACTGGATCATGAACACTATAATCTCATAAGTGGATTAATCCATTTGATGGATTAATACTTTGGATGAGTGGGTAGTCTTGTAGGCAGGTGGGGTTGGCTGGGGGAAGTGGATCACTGGGGCTGAGGCCTTGGGAACTATATATGTCCCTGGTCCCTTCCTGTCTGTCTTTCTGTGCTCCCCACCTCCCATCTCCCAGGTGCCATGAGCTACACCTTTCTGCTTTGATGTTCTGTCTCACCTCAGGCCCAAAGCAATGGAGCCCACTTACCTGGGACTGAAACCTCTGAAACTGTGAGCCCAAAATAAGCTTGTTCACCTCTAAGTTATTCTTTTCAAGTATTTTGGTCACAGTGACAAAAAGCTGACTAACACAAATAGATACAGTGAATTAGAGAAAATAAGTATAGGAGACAGGCACAGGAGATCCAGTATGTCTATAATTAGAGTGTCCAGGGAAGGAAAAGCAAAGCAATAGAACAAAATAAATATTTAGAACTGCAATGCAAGAATTTTTTCCCTAAAATAAAGAAGAATTGAAAGGATAGACTTTGTAACTGGGGGAAAAAATCAATGAGGGATAGACAACCTTGTCCCTAAAATAATGGATTTTTAAAGAGAAGGAAGAAAGTTCTTTGGGCATCCATGTAAAATGTCTTAGTCACAGGCAGTAGGTACAGTGAATTGGAATGTCATTGCCTAATCTAGTGCTTGAAAAAAATGAAAATATACTTCTAAAAAACGTCATTTTGGAAAAAATTGAAATGATTTCCAACAGAAAAGTTGCAAAACAACTGAGGACACTAGTATCTCTCTTCACATATACTCCTTAACTGTAACCATTTTATTGCATCTGACCTGTGGCTTGTCCTTGTGCAAACTCCTTTTGTCAATGAAGAAGAGAATCCAGTGTCATTCATCTTTTTCTTAAACATTTGGGAGCCAAACTTCTGACACGATGTAGCATTCCTCATGAAAATTTCAGTGGCTATTTCCCAGTTGGAGGACACTCTTTATCTAGCCAGCATAAACCTCTCCAGATTAGAAAACCAACTTTGGAAGAACATTCGCATCCAGTCCACAGACCCCATTCCAGTTTCATCTACTGTCCAAATTAAACTGTTTTAAAGATGCTGAAATGAACATGGGAGTGCAGATGTCTCTGATACACAGATCTGATTGCCTTTGGATACCCAGAGATGGAATTGCTGGATCATACGTTTGTTCTGCTTTTCAGTTTTGGAGGAGCCTCCATACTGCTTTCTATAATGGTCGAACTAATTTACATTTGTACCAATAATGTACAAATTGCCTCTTTTCTTTCCCTTTTTACCAGTACTTGTTATCTTTTGTCTTTTTGGTAAAAGCCATCTTCATGAAGTGAAGGGATATCTCATTGTAGTTTTAATTCGCATTTCTCTGAGGAATAGTGATGTTGAATATTTTCTGGCCCTTGGTCTTTTTTTTTTTTTTTTGGGAGGTAATATCTATTTAGTTTTATAGTTTTTTTTTTTTTTTTTACTGATTTTTAAAATTGGGTTGTTTTGTTGTGATTGAGTTGTCTAAGTTCCTTATGTATTTTGAATACCAACCTCTTACCATATGTATGGTTCACACATATTTTCTCCCATGCTGTAAGTTGTCTTTTTGCTCTGTTGATCGTTTCCCTCGTTGTGCAGAAAGTTTGGTGTGACCTCATTTGTATGTTTGTGCTGTTGTTACCTGTGCTTTTGTAGTCATATAAAAAAAATAAAAGCGGTTGCCAAAACCTATGTCAAGTTGCTTTCCCCCTGTCTTTTCTTCTAACAGTTTTACAGATTCATGTCTTATGTTGAAGTCTCTGCTCTATTTTGCATTGATTTTTATTTGGCGATGGGATAGGATTCAGTTCCCTTCTTCTTGTGTGAATATCCAGTTTTCCCACTACCACTTATTAAAGAGATTTTCCTTTCCCTCATTGTACTTTCTTGGCACCTTTGTTGAAAAGCAGCTGACTATACATGATGGTTGCTTCTGGGCTGTCTGTGCTGTTGCAGTGGTTCATATGTTTTTGTGCCAGTACCTGCTGCTTTGATTGCTTTACCTTTGTAGTAGATTTTGGGATCAGGTTGTGGGATGCCTCTAGCTTTGTTCCTGTTCCAGATTCTTTTGGCAATTTGGAGTATTTTGTGATTCCATATAAAATGTTGGGTTAGTTTTTCTATTTCTGTAAGAAATGTCCTTGGAATTTTGATAGGGATTTAGTAAAGCAGATATTTTAACAATATTAATTCTTCCGTCTATGGATATGGGATATCTTTGTGGCCTCTTCAGTTTCCTTCATCATTGTTTTATAGTTCTCAGTGTATGGATCTTTCACCTCCATGGTTCAATTTATTCCTAAGTATTTTTTTGTAGATATTCTAAATGGGATCATTTACATGATTTCTCTTTTGGCTGGTTTGTTGCTAGTGTATACAAACACGACTGATTTTTGTATATTGATATTTTTCCTCCTGGTATTGATCTCTAGTTTTTTAACATTGGGGCCAGAGAAGATACTTGACTGTGATTTAATCTTTTTTAGTTTGTTGACTTTTTTTGTGGGTAATAAATTTGTATTTTGATTTTAGTTCCCAGCAGGGTTGACCTAAGGGATTTCAAGGAGTGTAATGTCCTGGGGGCTGAGAGGAAGCTGTGTGCCATCCTATGCCCTATTGAGGTCTGATTAACAAACAAAAAATTGTATATATTTAAAGTGGCCAATATGATGGGCTTTTTTGTTTGTTTCTTTGTTTTAGATACTGAGGATTAAATCCAGGGGCATTTTACCACGGAGATATATCCCCAGTCTTTTTATTTTTTTATTTTTTAGGTGTAGATGGACACAACACAATGACTTTATTTTTATGTGGTGCTGAAGATTGAACCCAGGTCCCGCCCGTGCTAGGCGAGCGCTCTACCGCTGAGCTACAACCCCAGCCTCCCCAGTCCTTTTTATTTTACTTTGAGTCAAGCCCTCACTAAGTTGATGAGGCTGGCCTCAAACTTGTGATCCTCCTGCCTCAGCTTCCTGATTTTCTGGAATTATAGGCATGTACCACCGTGCTTGGCTATTTATATGGTGTTTTGATATCTTCTATAATGATTCCCATTGTCAATTAGCATACCCATCACCCAATGTGTTTCCACTTTTGAAAAATAGAAAATCTACTCCCATAGCCAATTTCAAGTATGGATTACATTATTATTGACTATAGTCATCATACTGTAAA
>NW_026000196.1:19229351-19324121 GCF_001458135.2 Marmota marmota marmota
TTATTTTTTAGTTTTCGGCGGACACAACATCTTTGTTTGTATGTGGTGCTGAGGATTGAACCCGGGCCGCACACATGCCAGGCGAGCGCGCTACCGCTTGAGCCACATCCCCAGCCCATAGATTGCATTATTTTTTCATTTCTACCTGAGGGTAATAGTTAGAGATTTGCAAATTAAGTTTTCTTCTTTGCTTCAGGGTCAGTTTTTCCATTTATCTTCCAAATCTGCTTTTTTTGTGATAATGATTTTTCTTCATGATACTTCGATGTCTACCGTGTTGATTAAAAGATGAGCTTGGTATATTTTCCTCTACATTCCCATTCTTCCCATTGAAGGAGGGGCTGAATTAGTCCTAGCTGGATATGAGCAGGGCGTATCAGCTGGCAGGCTTTACCTGTGGATTCTTAGGCTGGCCATAGGTGAGCTTTTCACCTGCATATCTTGGGCTGATCTGAAGAGTATCTGCTCTGAGGCATGGTTTAGAGGTGGAAGAGGCAGAAAACTCATTTGGAAAGGGCAGTGTTCTTTTGGTTTCTGCTTGGACACACACCCCAGTGCTATATGTGCTGAGAGTTTGAGATCTGGGATTCTTGTGCATCTCTATAGACAGCCTTTATGACCTGGGATTCTGTTTCTTGCTTTTCTTGGAACCTGTGGCCCATGGGGATCCACAGGTGCCAAACATCTTGCCCTTCTAAGTCCTTCTCTCCCACAGGTGCTGATCTGAGACTTCTCTCTAGTTCCTCTGCCATTAACCAATTTAACTTTAATTCGCAACCTTCAGTGGCCTTCTTTTCCTCCTCTTCCGTGAAATGAACTGCAACAGTATGACACCAGGGGAGCAGCTTACGGTCCAAGACTGGGTAGCAGAGCCTTTTGCCAGCTGGCTGTCCCTTGAGTCCTGCCCCAGTTTTCCAACTTGCATTCCATACCTCACTTTCCATTGCCTGGTGGAAACTTTTTGGACCACACTCTGGTTATTGCAAGAATAATATTTATGAAAATTTAAATTGACCCATATTTTTCCCCTTCCTGTAAAGCATATTACCCTGCAGCTCTTGCAACCATTAAATCAGGGGCATTCATTGCTTTGGGAGAATAACAGGTATTATCTAGAACACAGAGCTTATTACTCAGTTTTGAGTCCCATTGCTGACTTTCTGGAGTCTCTAGAGACTGTAGCCATGAGAAGCAGGATTTGTTGCAAGGGAAAAAAATCTTATTCCACTAGTTTTCCTTTATATACTGAGAGTAAAGCTAGAAAGCCTGAAAATGGCTTTATTCTAAAGTCCCATGTTGATGGGATAGAGGATATGGTTGATGGGAGGGAGGTTCCCATCCAGTAGGAAGTGGAAGGGGGGGAGGAGAAAGCCTCTGGGGCTGGGAGGAGTTGGGGAGAGAGGTTTGGAAGGGAAGAAGTTTCTTTGGTCATTGAGACACAAGGACACAGCATCCCACTCTGCTCCATGTCTAGAAGCCAGATGGATAACTGAGAACCTGAAACATTGGCTGGTGGTTCCTTGCCCTCCGTGTCTTCCAGCATAATGCAGGAGCCAAAGGAGTACTGGAGAGAGAAGTGTCTAGGCAAGAGGTTGGCAATCTCTTTTATACAGGATAGTAAATAGGTTTTGTGGGCCATAGGGTCTTCTGTGGCAAATGTTTAGCTCTGCCTTTGTACAAAAGCTGCTGAGGATGGTTTATAAATGAATGGGTATATCTGTGTTCTGATGAAACTTTGTTTATGCAAGTGTCAGACTGGATTTAAACCAAGGGTCAGAGTTGGCTGACCTCTGGTCTGGATGATTGGGTCTGAGATTTCCCATGGACTGTGTGTAGATTAGACGCTTGGAAGTTTCCGTGTTGCTGTGGGATATGCTAAGTATAGATGAGAGTGAAGAGTGGGGTGCCTGCTGTAAGGACCCCTCTATGATGGGCTGAGAAACTCCTAGCGATTTCCACAGTTAAGTCTGTGGGACAGACTCTCTATTCTGGAGGCTGTAGAAATCGTCATCCTAAATTCAAGATCCACAGGACCTCCCGAAACTGAGGTGGGAGTGGAGGTAGTCAGGTGAAATGGTCTGGGAATTATGGCCACGCATTGCCCCTGAGACATACACCTTTGCAGTGGACACGTAAAGACAGGTGCTGACTCCAAGAGGTGGGGCAAGATGAGCTACAGCTTAGCTGGAGGTCAGCAGGGGCACATGACTGTCCAGACTCCTGTCACCCTGTGCTGGTTCAGCACTTGATTCACAGAGTTCTTCACATTTGAGACTGTTTCCTACCTCCTCCTGAAATACACCGTTGCCAGCCTCACATCTCCAACTTGGACATGTCATAGGCTCCTCACATTTAAAATGTCACAAACCCAATTCCTCATCTTTTCTATGTCTTCTTTGTTCTTAGGAGTGTTACCACAATTCACCTAGTTCCTCCTACTAGATATCTGAGGGATCTTCTATCTATCTATCTTTCTTTCTTTCTATCTATCTATCTATCTATCTATCTACTTATTTTATTAGTTCTAATCAGTTATATATGATAACAAAATGCTCTTTGATTCATTATGTACCAATGGAGCACAATTTTTCACTTTTCTGGTTGTACACAAAGTAGAGTCACACCATTTATGCAATCATATATGTACCTAGGGTAATGATGTCCATCTCATTCCACCATCTTTCCTGCCCCCATGCCCCCATCCTCTCCTCCCTCCCCTTCACCCAATCCAGAGTTCCTCCATTCATCTCATGCTCCCCACCCCCATTATGGATCAGCATCTACTTATCAGAGAAAGCATTTGGCATTTGGTTTTTTGGGATCGGCTTACTTCACTTAGCATGATATTCTCCAACTCCATCCATTTACCTGCAAATGCCATTATTTTCTTTTAATGCTGAGTAATATTCCATTTTGCATATATACCATAGTTTCTTTATCCATTTATCTCTAGAAGGGCATCTAGGTTGCTTCCACAGTTTGGCTATTGTGAATTGAGCTGCTATAAACATTGATGTGGTGTGTCCCTGTATTATGCTGTTTTTAAGTCCTTTGGGTATAGACCGAGGAGTGGGATAGTTGGGTCAAATGGTTGTTCCATTCCAAGTTTTTTAAGGAATCTCCATACTGGCTTTCTAGATTGGTTGCATGAATTTGCTATCCTATCAGCAATGTTTGAGTGTGCCTTTCCCCCCACTTCTGCGACAACTTCTTACCATCTTATCATTGCAGAGTCTCACTTATTCTTCCTCTAAAATACTTACTTCAGCCTACTGTATTTACCCAAATTATTTTGGTAGCCTCATACCAAGCTTCTCTACTTCTACTCTTATCATGCCAATAGGCCCATTGCACAGTATCTAGATTAATCTTTATAATGTAAATGTAAATGTGAAATGTTGTACTGAGTGCTAATTTGGTAATGATGAAACAGTGTATTATTAAACTTTTCATTACTATAACAAAATACCCAAGGAAGGTTAACTTTAGAAAGAAAAGAGGTTTATTTAGCTCATAGTTTTGGAGATTCGTGGGCACTGGCATTGGCTTGAGGATATCATGGCAGGTGGTGGAGAATGTCATAATGGTGGGAGCCCATACATGAGTGAGAGGAGACTATATCACCATTCAGGAAGCAAGAGAGGTTGGTTGAGGCCAGGCTCAGGCTTTTATAATGATTCTCTGGTGAAAACTAATCAGGGTCCTGTTACAAATACTTCAGTTCCTTCCAGGGGCAGTGCCCCAGGTGGCCTGAGGACCTCCCCCTCAGCTCCATCTTCCATTACCACCTCCTACCACCACACTCAGGACCTGACTTCCAACCCAGGAAACTCTAGGGGACAAACTGCATCTAAAGCATAGCAAGTGGGCATTTGGACTAATTAAACCTCTAAGAACTAGGAAAGCTGGGCAGGTTATGTGCTAGCATGATAGGCTGAATGGTGGCTCCCAGGATGTCCACATCCTCATCCCCAGACCTGGGAGTGTGTGTCTTCCAAGGTGAAATCAAACAAACACAACACAACACAAAACAAACAAAACCCCACTTTGCCCTTGTGGTTAAGAGAAGGACCTTGGGATGGAGAGATCATGCTGGTTGTTTGGGTGGGTCTAGTGTCATCACAAAGCTCCCTATAAGAGGGAGGCAGGAGGTCTGAGTCAGTAGTGGGAGTTGTGACAACACAGCAAGAGATTGAAATGGTGTGAGGGAGAGCCATGCACCAAGGACTGATGGTGTCTTTAGAAACTGGAAAAGTCAAGGAAGAGATTCTCCCCTGGAGCCTCTGTAGGATATGAGGCCTGCTGACACCTCCAGTTTTGTCCAGTGAGACAGATTTTGGTCTTCGACCTCCAGAACTGTAAGATAGAAAGATACAAACTGAGTGACCTCAAATATGTACATTGCTTGACCTCAGAAAGCCCTGTCTTAATATGCACATAACAATATTTCTAGAATAAATTGAATAATGTATATGAGATATTTTAAAATGTCCCTAAGTTGCTTTGAAGTCACTTGGATTGTTGTAATTTGTTACAGCAGCAACAAGAAACTAGTACAGTAAAAAAAAAAAAAAGAAATCATGGGGGATACTGGGAAAAACGGAGAAGAGGATTGTTTACATTCCGGTGGTCCAAGTAAGGAAAGTAAAAAATTCAGCTTGGCTTCCATCAGATGGCGTATAGGTCTGTCAGAGATGAACAGGGGTCATTCCCACACTTTCCAGTTCTGGGGCTCACCCACCTCTCAAATGCATGCTAATAGAAGAGGTGCAGCCATGGGCTCCTGATGTAAACTCACCAGAACAATCACAGGAGCTGACATTTACTGGGTGCTCACTTTTTGCTGGACACTAATCTGAGAATAATTTACACACTCACTTTTTAAACTGTGGTAATTCCCTGAGTAGGCATTTTGTTCCTTTTTTGTAGATTAGAGATTATCTGGGAAGCTCCCTTCTGGGAAAGTGTTTGAGGATCCGTTGGGGAGGGATATGTGTGGAGGATGGAAATGAGAGATGGGTCAGGGTGATCTTGGATGGTAATGCACAGGGCAAAGAGTGGGAACTGGCCAGGGTCCAGGGATATATATGAACATAGTCCACTCATGTGTTTGGAAATTCAGGTGGTTTCCCATGTTCTACCTGGTGGTGCTGGATCCTGGGGTGGGAGGGGAAGACCCCAGGCATGGGAAACAGCAGAATCAGTCTCCCATGAGGTGGCTTCAGGGGTCTGCTGAGAGCAGTGATCACAGAGACAGCAGCCTGAATGTCCCCCTCCCCTGCCTCTCTTGCTTCCTGGAGCAAGAGCCACCCCAAGCCCACCCCATCTTCAGAGACAGGTGGACTTATAAGGAGGCAGGCATCACCAGGCACTGGTGGGGGTAGAAGAAATGTATATGGAATGGCTCAAGCATGACTTGAGCTAATTATTTGACCTCTCTGAGCCTCATTTGTATCATTTGTAGAAAGGAGGATTGAATCTAAGTGCTGCTTCCAAACCAGACTGCTCTGTGGCCTAGTAGAAATATAGAAAGTCATCACTTTACCCATTAAGGTCATCCAAGTGTATAATAGAGTAATGTTCTAAGATAAACACGAGCAGTGGGCACAGGCTTCTAGGAATACTGGCTGGTGATTTTTGAGCATCCTCAGACAAGGGGAAGCTCAGGTTGAGCTTGAGGGAGGAAGCGTGCAGATGCCTACCAGCAGATGAGGTAGTGAGTGGAACAAGGTCATGCCAGGTAGTTTCATGGTGCGGACCCTGTTCACAAGTTACTTATTCCTTTTTGGCTCCAAATGGGTGCTGTGCATTGCCTACTACAGGTGAATGTGAAGTGGGTGGGGGATGGGCAATCCTGACAGCTTTTGGGATGGATCTGTGTCTCCGATGGGGATGCAAGAGGCAGCCTCTTTTAGAGGGAATGCCTTCAGTTTTTCTCCATTCAGAATGATGCTAGCCTGAGGCTTAGCATAGATTGCTTTTACAATATTGAGGTATGTTCCTGTTATCCCTAGTTTTTCTAGAGTTTTGAACATAAAGGGATGCTGTACTTTGTCGAATGCTTTTTCCGCATCTATCGAGATGATCATATGGTTCTTATTTTTAAGTCTATTGATGTGGTGAATAACATTTATTGATTTCCGTATATTGAACCAGGACAGGGATGCCCTCTCTCTCCACTTCTGTTCAACATAGTTCTCGAAACACTGGCCAGAGCAATTAGACAGACGAAAGAAATTAAAGGCATCAAAATAGGAAAAGAAGAACTTAAATTATCAATATTTGCAGATGATATGATTCTATACCTAGCAGACCCAAAAGGCTCTACAAAGAAACTATTAGAGCTAATAAATGAATTCAGCAAAGTGGCAGGATATAAAATCAACACGCATAAATCAAAGGCATTCCTGTATATCAGCGACAAATCCTCTGAAATGGAAATGAGGACAACCACTCCATTCACAATATCTTCAAAAAAAATAAAATACTTGGGAATCAACCTAACAAAAGAGGTGAAAGACTTATACAATGAAAACTACAGAACCCTAAAGAGAGAAATAGAAGAAGATCTTAGAAGATGGAAAAATATACCCTGTTCATGGATAGGCAGAACTAACATCATCAAAATGGCGATATTACCAAAAGTTCTCTATAGGTTTAATGCAATGCCAATCAAAATCCCAACGGCATTTCTTGTAGAAATNAAACTCACCAGAACAATCACAGGAGCTGACATTTACTGGGTGCTCACTTTTTGCTGGACACTAATCTGAGAATAATTTACACACTCACTTTTTAAACTGTGGTAATTCCCTGAGTAGGCATTTTGTTCCTTTTTTGTAGATTAGAGATTATCTGGGAAGCTCCCTTCTGGGAAAGTGTTTGAGGATCCGTTGGGGAGGGATATGTGTGGAGGATGGAAATGAGAGATGGGTCAGGGTGATCTTGGATGGTAATGCACAGGGCAAAGAGTGGGAACTGGCCAGGGTCCAGGGATATATATGAACATAGTCCACTCATGTGTTTGGAAATTCAGGTGGTTTCCCATGTTCTACCTGGTGGTGCTGGATCCTGGGGTGGGAGGGGAAGACCCCAGGCATGGGAAACAGCAGAATCAGTCTCCCATGAGGTGGCTTCAGGGGTCTGCTGAGAGCAGTGATCACAGAGACAGCAGCCTGAATGTCCCCCTCCCCTGCCTCTCTTGCTTCCTGGAGCAAGAGCCACCCCAAGCCCACCCCATCTTCAGAGACAGGTGGACTTATAAGGAGGCAGGCATCACCAGGCACTGGTGGGGGTAGAAGAAATGTATATGGAATGGCTCAAGCATGACTTGAGCTAATTATTTGACCTCTCTGAGCCTCATTTGTATCATTTGTAGAAAGGAGGATTGAATCTAAGTGCTGCTTCCAAACCAGACTGCTCTGTGGCCTAGTAGAAATATAGAAAGTCATCACTTTACCCATTAAGGTCATCCAAGTGTATAATAGAGTAATGTTCTAAGATAAACACGAGCAGTGGGCACAGGCTTCTAGGAATACTGGCTGGTGATTTTTGAGCATCCTCAGACAAGGGGAAGCTCAGGTTGAGCTTGAGGGAGGAAGCGTGCAGATGCCTACCAGCAGATGAGGTAGTGAGTGGAACAAGGTCATGCCAGGTAGTTTCATGGTGCGGACCCTGTTCACAAGTTACTTATTCCTTTTTGGCTCCAAATGGGTGCTGTGCATTGCCTACTACAGGTGAATGTGAAGTGGGTGGGGGATGGGCAATCCTGACAGCTTTTGGGATGGATCTGTGTCTCCGATGGGGATGCAAGAGGCAGCCTCTTGATTCTGCCTGGAGTCTCTCTTGAATAGGCTCTTTTAATTATGTAGACGGAGTTGGAGAAGAAAATGCTAAGTGAAGTTAGCCAATCCCCAAAAAACAAATGCCGAATGTTTTCTCTGATATAAGGTGACTGACTCATAGTGGGGTAGAGAAGGGGAGCATGGGAGGAATAGATGAGTTCTAGATAGGGAAGAGGGGTGGGAAGGGAAGGGAGGGGGCATGGGGTTAGAAATGATGGTGGCTCAAGCGGTAGCACGCTTGCCTGGCATGCGTGCGGCCCGGGTTCGATCCTCAGCACCACATACAAACAAAGATGTTGTGTCCGCCGAAAACTAAAAAATAAATATTAAAATTCTCTCTCTCTCTCTCTCTCGCTTTAAAAAAAAAAAAGAAATGATGGTGGAATGTGATAGACATCATTATCCAAAGTACATGTATGAAGACATGAATTGGTGTCAACATACTTTATATACAGAGATATGAAAAATTGTGCTCTATACGTGTAATAAGATTTATAATGCATTCCCCTGTCATGTATTTTAAAAATAAAATCAATTAAAAAATTATGTAGATGCAGGTGGGTGGATGTTGCTGGGGAGGGTAGGGAGAGGGGCCTGTGATCAGGATTATTTGTTTTTCACTGGAGCTCTGCTTCCTGTGACCCTTGACTGCATAGACTGCTGGTCATGGGGTGGAGCGTTTTGCATCTGATGTCTGGGCTTTCAGAGGAAGAAACCCAAACCCTACTTATGCTCCTTGAAATCAAGTCACCTAAGGTAGTATTAATCTAAGTTTGTTGGCCTAAAGAACTCTGGAAGACCCAATAGGAACTCATTAGGAAGGAGGGGAACTGGAGCCAGGGACCCAGTCTCAACACAAGGGCTAAAGGTGGGACTGGTGCTTGTCGTGCTAGCAATGAGGAGCTCTTGCAGATTTATGAAGCTGTATAAAGCAGTGTTTTAGAAAGATTAATCTTTTTACGTTTGTGTTCTTTGCAAATAAATTAGCTAGCTCTTATGCATTGGCTGCTTGTGTGGAGGAAGTGGTGAATAACTTTGCATACAGACAAACTTGTAAGTTCCAAGGAAGGGACACACTGTGCCTTATGTACTCCAGGAGTCTAGAGGCAGATTGTCCAGTCCTTTGGCCATTGGACGGGAGGTCCGGGGCCTGGGGTGGCCTCCCTAGTCTATGTGCTACAGTGGTACAGCCTCCCGAGGTAGTGGGTGGCAAGAATCTGAGTTGGGATGGAACATTCAGGAGGACCCCAGGTGGGGAACTGAAAGCTGGGTGTGGGGTTGGAGAGCCACCTGCATGGGACTGAAGCCAAGGGACAGAGACCCCTTAAACTAAGGACAAGCCTTGAATGGAGAAGAGAATCTGTTAGAGACAGGAAAATTGGAAGAGGTGGGAGAGCCATGTGCAGGAGCCAGGCAGGTGGATGTCCTAAAGATCTTGCCAGAAAGGCTCAGAGCAGAGCATATCTGTTTTTATGACTCTCAGCAAAACTGGTTACTGACTTATTCTTTTGTGGTGTGCAGATTCAACCCAGGTCCTGGCATACACTAGGCAAGTACTCCCAGCTGATAGGGAATCTGGGAAGAACTTTCTTGGGGAGAAGCTGTCATGCACATGCAGAAGATTGGAGGGGACTCTAACTGGGGTGTGGTGAACAGATGGCTCCGTTTGTGCCTGGAACACCCAGATCATACCAAACTGTGGAAAGGGGTGAAGGAAGTGTGCAGCCCTCAGGAGGGGTGATAGAGAGAGCTCAGTGCTTATCTTTTCTTCTGGAGTTCTGAGCTGATGGCTCACTTGGCTGGGGTGTGGGATCCTCCTATGTGTGGGGGTACATTCTGAGACTCCCAGTGGATGCCTGAAGCCGAAGATCATATTGAACTCTGTTTATGTTTTTTCCTATGCATATGCACCTGTGATAAATATCAATTTATAAAGCTCAGATCTAGATTAATAATAACTAATGATTAAATGGTATAATTATAATAATATATTGAAATAAAAGTTAAATGAATGTGATCTCACTTTCTTTCACTCTGTCCAAATATCTTACTGTAGTGTACTCACGGTTCTTTTTATTGTTGACTGAAAGCTGAAACTGTAGAAAGAGAACCTGCACATAGTGGGGGCTGCTGATTGAGAGTAACCAGATAGCCAGGTGGTGGCACTTCCTCTGGCCCATGTCACTCTGAGTCCTGATGGTTGCTACAGTGGAACTGTGCTGGATTTCTTTACTAATAGCAGAATGAAAGTATTTAAACACAATTTAATGTTTTTTTAGAGCTTCCTTCCTAACTTTTTTTAATTGAAAAAAATACCATCATTTATTTCTGGAAAAATGGAGTACCAGAAGAGAAAACAGACGTTGTTCAGTGGCCTGGATCCTTTCTTTGGGGGAGAAGTTGTCATATGCTGCATCCACAGCCTAGGTGACACTTGTGGGTACTTAAAAGACAAAAGTAAAATGTGTGATGGCATCTTGTTAGAAATTCAGGTGATACATAGAGGTATGAAGTGAGTGGTGCCCCTGAAGGAAGGCCGTATAGACTGTTGGTGAGTATATGCCCAGGTCCCTTCTCAAAGTCAGAAGGGGAAATGCTGTGCCCGTAGTGAGGACCTTTCTTAGTGTCGCTTGACAATGCATCTTATAGCTCACTGCCCCTCAGTATGTACAGCCCATCTGGTTTCCTGAAAGTTTTCATGACGCTCCATTGAATGTCCATAATATGATTTATTAAATATGCTTCTTTTGATCTGACATGTTGGCATTTCTTGTTTTTGTTAAATCATGCTTGGAAATGTATGCTAAGCTTTTGTTAAAAATCTTCCTAGGCAATTTCCTAGCCAAGTGATTTCCCGGCCAATGGGGACTTGCATTTTAGATTGAGATAGAATATTCAGATTGCCTCCAGAACAGGCTGCACTGCTCACAAACCCAGCAGCAGGAAGGGAGGATACCCAAGCCCTTCCTGAGTCTCAGTCCCTTGGTCACTGCCTCAGAGAGTCTCCCAGATTGCTCTTTTTAAGGTGCAATTTCTGCTCCCTTATCATTTTTATTTTCCTTCAGAGCACTTAATGCTACCTGAAATTAAATTTGTTGTTCTCCTCATAAACACGAAGATTTTGTACACCATGGTGTCACTAATGCCTGGCCTGCAGTGGACCTGTAGACCTTCCATACTTATTTGAACTAATGGACAAATTTTGATTCATTATGTTTTCAAATGTGACAGGGTTGGTTCCTCCTCAACTCTTTTTTTCCCCTTCCCTCCTTCCTGATGAATTTTCTTGGCATTCCATTACTGATGCCGCATCACAAAGGCTCTCCAAACTTAGCAGCCTGAGACATTCTATATGCTTATGATTTTGATGGTGAGGAATTTGGTAGGACTGCTGAGTGATTTTTGCTTGCCAGGTTTCATGTGATCATGTCACACTTCAGCTGGGACTACAGTCATATGAAAGCTCAGTGGGGCTAGGTATCTCTAGTGCCTCACTCATGTAGCCGGCAGTGTGGCTGTCTGCCAACTGGGCACTTAGCCCCATGAGTACTTGTGGCCTCACCAGCCCTGTGTTCTTGGGGTAGTTGGACTTCCTGCAAGATGGCTGCTCTCCTTTGAGGAAGAGACTCAAGAGCACTTATAGAAGTGGATGACTTTTTCCAGCCTAGTTCTAGAAGTCACATAATAATATTTCCTCTGTACTCTGTGCGGAAGCAGTCATAGACCTGCCCACATTTGAAGAGAAGCAATGTGGGCCCTGGGACACATTGCACAAAAGCATTCAGCATAGGCAATGTTGTGACCATCAGTAGAAAATAGAATTAGTCACACCTGGTAATTCTCACATGTTTATATTTTCTGATTACTATTTGTATAATTTTTGCCACTTTCTAAAATCAGTTCTCAAATCCTCCTGGTATTTTAATTGATTTTCAGTGAATTAAACTAGGAAGAATTAATAACTTTGCAGTACTGATCCTTCCTGAATAAGAATATGTTATTACTTTTCATTCTATTTCTTATTTATTCTTCTGTTTTCCACTGCTATTATGAAATACCTAAGGGTGGGAAATGTATAAAGAAAAGATGTTTATTTAGCTAACAGTTTTAGAGGTGGAGAGTTCTCATGAAAGCCTCCCTGGCTACTTCACATCATGGTGGATGGCATCGTGGTGTTGTGAGAGGAAAAGGTCATATGGCAAGTCAGGGAATCCAGAGTGGTGAGCAACCCCTCTTGGTCTTTTATAACAACCCTCTCAGGAGAGCTAACTAGAATTTCATGAGAACCACCTGAATCCCTTTTGAGGGCAGCACTTCCAGTGACCTAGCAATCTTCTACTGAGCTCTACCTTTTAAAAGTCCCAGTGGAGATTAAACTTCCAGAACACAAACCCTCGAGGAACACATCACATTCCAACCATAGCAAACCCCAATGGGGAATTTTCCAGTTCTCTTCATGTAGGTTTTGCCCACCTCTGGTTCAAGGAATGCCTAGCAGTACCATTCTTTTTAGGTGTTACTGGTAGTGGGATCTTTTCAACCAATGTTTTCTAACTGGCTTTTCTTGTTTATAGGAATAAATATATGTTCCAATGTTATAAATAGACAACTTGATAAATACTGTTAATTCTTTCTAAAAGTTTTAAAATTTTGATTCTCCTGTGCTTTCTAGGTATTTAACATAATTTGCCAATAATAATTATAATAATTTGTTTATTCTGCATTTTTTTGTTATCACAGATATTTTGGGTTCTAATTCCATTCCCTTGTGCCATCTATTTACCTTTTATTGCCTTCCTCTCTCTTTTGGCTATTTGCATATATGCATGTGGCTTTTCCTTTCTGGTTCTTTGGATTATTTAGAGTTTACTTTTAGTCTTACCAGTGGTTATTTCTATAACTCTGTATATTTGTTATGATAAACCTTCTATTCTTTGATTTAGCAGTTCTCAAATTGTCTCTATTGGGTGCTTGGAATGAAAAATGAAAAATGGTCACATTTTCCTTTCTTGTTTCCTGATTTTTGCTTTGTTGGCTACATTTTGACTTTAAAGCCTACCAGGCTTAACACTATTTCTAGGTGTTAGTCAGCTTTCCATTACTGTAACAAAATACCTGAGATACCTTATAAAGATAAAAGATCTATTTTGGCTCATAGTTTCAGAGGTTTCGTCCATGGTCAGTTGAGCCTGTGGTGAGGCAGCCTCTTTGAGGGCATGCCCCCAGTGACCTAAGACCTTCCATTAGGCCCCACCTTTTAAAGGTTCCACACTGCCCAATAGTACCAATATGGGGACCAAGCCTTCAACACATGGGCCTGTGGGGGACATTACAGTTTCAAATGATAACACTAGATTTATCAATTTTAGGCCATCTCTTAATGAGTACTCCTCTCCAAGAAAGATGAGGAAATGAATGCTCTTACCCACTTTTCCATTTCCCTCTCCATAATGTCCATTGAAGAAGATGGTTACTTTGACATTCCCATGTTTCAGCATTTACATCTGTAACCAAAGAAAAGAGGCTCTTGTTTTCCTCCTAACAGGGAGCCACATGATTTTTTCCATCTCTAGGATGACGTCACGGTGTTGGGGATGATTCTATTTGTTTTCTGCCTTCCGCTGTTCCCTTCTGCTCCTCTCTGAGTTGGGGGCTGTTAGTGAGATTGCTCAAGGTTTTGTTTACTTGCTTCTTCCTTGCTTTCTGCTTCCCAGGAGAAAGCTTCCCTTGCTTTCTGCTCCCGGAGACCCTGCTGTGCCAGGTGGGCTTAGTACCAGCTTTGCTTTATTGTTAGATTTTGGGCAAAAGCATATTCTATTCATATTTTGATATTGGATTTCACTCATCATCCTCGGTATTTGATTATTTAGTACATATCACTAAAAGCATGGTAGTCCCTTTGTTGTCCTCTTTTTAACAGAAAAGAGCCATTTATATTTTAACCATTTATATTTTAAAGCTTGAACAGGTAGATGAGAACTGGTATCTTATGCATAGTAGAGTTTCAAGGAGAGGCTCCTTTTATTTTGAAATATGGCTCCTTTTATTTTGAAATAGAGCTAGCTCCTTGGCACAAACACTGAGTATGTTTTAGTGAAGTACACAAGTCAGGGCTGTTAGATGCAAAAAATAAAACAAAAAAACCTCCCCCAAATAAGAAAATAAAACAAAACCAGAGTCCATTTTAGCCAATTTCACAGAATCCCGTGTTTTTAGGATCAGTACCCAAAGCTCAGTGCTGGGTGAAGACAGCTCTGTGACTCTTTACTTGACGTAGCTTCATGGGGATCTGTGTTCGTCAGCTTCTGTTATTGTAAGAAATACCTGAGATAAATCAACTTATAAAGAGAAAAGGTTTACTTTGCTCGTGGTATCAGAAGTTTCCACCCATGGTTTCTTGGCCCTGTTGCTGTCAGCTCAAGGAAGCACAGTACATAACGGCAGGAGTGAATGATGGAGGGCACCTTTTCACCTCAGCATTTACATCTGTAACCAAAGAAAAGAGGCTCTTGTTTTCCTCCTAGCAGGGAGCCACATGATTTTTTCCATCTCTAGGATGACTTCACGGTGTTGGGGATGATTCTACTTGTTCTCTGGAAGCAGAGAGAGAGGATAAGGCAGGGGTCCCAACGTCCCCTTCAAGGGGCACACCCACAGTGACTTAACTACTTCTCACTAGGTTCTAACTCCTAAAGGTCCCATAACCTCCTAATAGCTTGCCAGTTTGGGGACCCAGCCTTCAACTCAGAGGCCTACGTGGGACACTGCTGATCCACACTACGGTAAGATGATGCTGAAGCTCTCCCAGCACCGCCTTGGCAGCACTGCCTCCCTCCCCTTTCCTACTACCACTCTGCTCACCTGAATGGCAGAGCCAAAGCACATGCCTGAGCCCTAGCCACCAGGAAGGCTAGCCACGCTCTCACTTTCACCCTGAAGGGGAACAGGAACTTCTCATAGGGATCTGTCTGCAGAGGTTGGAAGGGTGTTCAAAAACCATGCTGGATGGCCACAAACGTGACAGGATTTTCACTACAGCGCTGTTCTCTGCTGGTGTGTGTGGGATGGGCCGCTTTTGGAGGCATGCTATAGCCAAGGCAGGGAGCTGGCCAGATGGAGAAGCCATTGGGCTGGAGGTGAGGAAACTGTCACTCCCACGATTTCTCACACTTACCAGCTTGGTGACCTCGGGCAGATCACTTGCTTTCTTTGACCTCCATTTCCTAATCTGTAAAGTAAGGGCTCTGGAAGGGTGGTGTTTAAGAACCTTTCTAGCGTGTGTAAGGCACTTAGTGTATGTTTGCTGCATGAATGAATAAACAAATCTGTTACCAATTGGATCTCTGAGAAGGATAAATGGACACAAAGAGACATTGTGTTGTAGCGGGTTTACTTTTGGTCATGAATTTTGTTCTCGTTAGAATATATTTAATGTGTTTAAATTCCTGGATATCCATTATTTTAAAAGGTAATTTATGGCAAGAACAAGGAAGTAAAAATTATCAAGAAAGTTTTAATTCATGAATTATTAATGCTTTTCTTAGCATTTAGAACATGAGAATTTTTATTTGCTTTGGTAACTGTCAGACTTGAGAACATGAAGACAAGATAACATTCAGATAAACTAATGGGGAAGATCCTTCCCTAAGTGAGTTAAATTATTTATAATACTCATTTTTTTGCAGTAAATGGAATAAATGAGCATTTATTGAGTGAGTACCTAGAGGAGCTTTCCAGCCTCTGTATCTTTGACAGGACTTGTTCATTGACTATCAGCTCTGTTTTAATTAGGCATATGCCTTCCTTTAATTTTTTTGCAAGTATTAGGAGAAAGTGAGTAATAATTATTTCTAATTTGCTGTATTCCTCAGATGAGGACTATAATAACTGTCCTTTCTTTAAAGGACCTTGTGATTTTTAGATAACAGTTATATATATATATATATATATCTCAGATCAAGGGTCTACAAGTATCTTCTTAGCAAGAACAGATGTGTGTCTGGTCATGTATGAGTGTCTCAAGGAGCTCAGCCCAGGGACAGTGTGAGGATGAGAAACAGCGACCAGAACTCTGGTCTCTGCCATCGATGTTGTTTGGTACCTCACAGAATCCATTTCTCCTTGTTCATCTTATTTTCTCTTTTGCAGTCTTGGAACTGCCTTTGCCCTTAGTTCCATAGGTGGCTCTTGGTTAACTTAAGCTAGTCACCATGTCCCACTCTCTTGTCACAGCAGTTGTTTCAGGAACTCATGATGCAGTCAGTCAAGGTCAGGGGGAATTCTAGGACCAGGATGGGGTTTTTAAGAAATGTTCTTGCTTCCCTGTATATGGGGATTTAAGCTGGGACTGCCATACACACTTGATCATAATAAGGGGAGAGTCTGGGGGATTCTGTGTGGAGCCCAAGGGTAAAAACTGATGCCATAGAAACTCAATAGGAGGTGGAGGAGAATTGAGACTCTGGTGACATTGTGTCAAGACCGTCCTGAGGAAGCATTCATCCCTAATCTTGTGTGAATGTGCAATTATTGCAAGCATCTATATGAATGCAGTGGGTGCTGTAACAAATACCCATTATGCACTTCCTATAATGGAAACCACAACTGTCTTCCTCCCAATGATCTGATGTATAGCAAATGGTATTTGAAATCCTTTCTTATGTAGAAGTAGCTTCATTCTCCTTTTCTTCTTTTAAAACTTTACTAAACATGTCTGGTATGGTTGCTCTGAAATTCTTTTTAGGTATGTGATATATCCTTTCAAATATAGTTGAGTTTAAATTATTTAATTTTTAAAAATTATGGAAAAATACACATAACAAAATTTATATGTAAGCATTTTAAGCATATGGTTCATTATTGTTAGGTATATTCACACTGTTATGCAACCAGTCTCCAGAACTTGTTCATCTTGTAAAACTGAAGCGCTGTCCCGGTTAAATGACTCCTCATTTTCCTGAAAAATCATTATTCTATTCTCTCTCTATGCATTTGAGTGTTTTATATGCTTCATAGAAATGGAATCATAGTATCTGTCCTTGCTTGTTTCACTTTACATAATGTCCTCAAAATTCACCCTTGTGGTAGCATGCAGTTTCAGTGTTGTTCTTATAGAGTGCTGTTCTTCAGCACCTTTCACTGGTATTCTGTTGGTGATTTTGACATTCTTTGGTTTTCAGGGTCTTTAGATGTTTTATTGCTTTCTTCCACTGCCTTCCACTGTGTAGCATTTTCATTTTAGAGAACATGTGTCCTTTACTTTTGCAGTGTTTTAGGGTAGGGCTTTCCCTTGGGTATTAGAATGTTCAATTTTGGTAATTTAAATGACTTTTTATTGGAATTTGTTAGAATTTTCTTCCTTTTTATAACTGAATAATCAGTTATTATTATTGAATAAGTATGCATAACCATATCTTCTTTATCCATTCATCTGACAGAGGATACCTGCTGGCTATTGTGAATAATGTTGCTACAAACAAAGTTGTTAAGAGGTCTTTGAGACTCTGATTTCCATTCTTTTGGTTATATACCCAGAAGTAAAAGAGTTTCTGGAAGATATATATGTGTATATATATATATTTTTTTTAAAGAGAGAGTGAGGGGGGGGAGAGAGAGAGGGGGGGAGAGAGAGAGAGAGAGAGAGAATTTTTTAATATGTATTTTTTAGTTTTCAGCGGACACAACATCTTTGTTTGTATGTGGTGCTGAGGATCGAACCCGGGCCGCACGCATGCCAGGCGAGTGCGCTACCGCTTGAGTCACATCCCCAGCCCTGGAAGTTATATTTTTAACTTTTTGAGAAACAGGCATACATTCCATACTGTCTGTGCTATTTTACATCCCTCGCAGGTGTGTGTGGTTTCTCCACATCCTCTCCAGCCCTTGATATTTTCTGCCTTAAAAAAAAATTAAAAACGGTAGGTATCCTGATGATTGTGAGGTAGTATCTCATTGTGGTTTTTATCTGCATTTTTCTAATGGTTAGCGATGTTGAGCATCTTTTCATATTCCCATTGACCATATGTATAACTTCTTTTGAGAAATATCCATTCAGGTCCTTTGCTTGTTTAAAAAAAATGGGTCAATATGTAGTCTTTTTAATTTCCTTTTTAACTTTGGGAATAGTTAAATGTATTTTTTTTTTTTGTGGTTCTTCTGTTTCTTCTCAGAACTTCTGTTTTGGACCCTCTTTACCTATTTTCTTTGTCACTTTCTCTTGAATGTTGTTTACCTATTTCTGCATTGCATTTTATTATTAAATATTTCTGCCTTTCCATCTTCCAATGTTATTATCTGCTTATAGATAGGATATATTTCTGGTTTCATAGCTGTAGTGTCATTCTTTTGTCCCAAAGTGATGATTGCTTTTATCATGTCCTTTTTGAGATCTACCTCCTCTTCTTTAGCCTTTGCTTCTAATATCTCTGTCCTTCTCAATTTCACTCCCAGTAATTTTATCTTGCAAATTAAACTCTTCATAACCCCTCAAGTTTCAGTGCTATTCTTTTTTTAATATTTATTTTTTTAGGTGTAGATGGACACAACACAATGCCTTTATTTTTATGTGGTGCTGAGGATCGAACCCGGGTCCCGCCCGTGCTAGGCGAGTGCTCTACCACTGAGCCACAATCCCAGCCCCTCAGTGCTATTCTTATAGGGGATTCAGCATCTTTCATTGGTTTTCTGTTGGTGATTTTGGCATTCTCTGGTTCTCGGCATCTTTAGATATTTTATTGCTTTCTTCCACTGTGTAGCATTTTTATTTTAGAGAACATTCCTCCTTTACTTTTGCAATATTTTAGGGTAGGGCTTTCTCTTCAGTATTAGAATGTTCAATTTTGGTATTTCAAATGACTGTTTATGGGAATTTTCAATATAAGGTGATCTAACAGTATGTCATATCAGAAGTCTCCTGAATTTTATTATAGAGATAGGTAGCATACTTCTGTGATAAAGGCAGCAGTAGATTCATCAAATTGTTGATTCTGTGTGAAATTTAAATGTCTGCTATTGATGTAGAATTATTACATATATTTACAATGTTTTCCTTGGTGTATCACATGTTTTCTGCTCAGGTAAGCATAGTACATGACACCAGTCATAAGCATGTCAAACAATGCTTGGTGTCTATTTCGGATTAACACGAGTACTGTTTATCACTAGTGCCGGAGTTTCATCCACAGGGTCCACATTTGACTATAAAAAGTGTACAGCAGCTTCCCTCTTACCTGTGTTTTGCTTTCCATGTTATCAGCTGCCCATGGTCAACAACAGCCTGCACATGGTAAAAGGAAAATTCCAGAAATAAACAGTTCATAAGGTTTAATTGCACACAATTTTGAGTAGTGTGATGAAATCTCATGTTTTCCCCTTTGGCCAGTGTATCCACACTGTATATATTACCCACATGTTCATCACTTAGAAGCTGACTTAGTTATCAGATCAACTATCAGTGCTTATGTTTAAGTAGTTCTTATAAAGTAGCCTCATGTTATATTACAATGCCTATATCATTCACCTAATTTAATCTCATTATGTAGGCATTGTATCATGTCTTGAGTTCATTATAAGAAGAAGAATATAAGAATATAGTACAACAAGTCAGTGAAAGAAAAAAAGAGACTACATCTGCCTAGAGAATATTGTTATATTTATTCTATTTTATTATTATTTACTATTGCTATCATTACTATCTTACCATGTTTAATTTATAATTAAACTTTATCATAGGTACATTGTTAAGGAAAAAATATATATTAGAAAGGCAGTTTCAGGAATCCACTGGGAGTCTTGGATAAGGAAAGAATACTATAACTTCATCAGAGAGTTTGCATTGGGTAATAAAAAGTGAAGGACAAGGTGGACTTCAAAAATTATCTTTCACTGTGCCAAAAATGATGTGGCTCATTATATACTAAATCACTGCATCAGAAGACCTGTATGGTACTTTCCATTATAAAGGCCACCCTGTACTAAGCAGTATTTTTTAGAAAAAAAATAAATACCATCATAAATATAGCTTCCAGAAAATATCTAACCAGTCATAGTGACATTAAGCCCCATTATTCATACTGTTTTCTTCTTTAATATTACACAACTTAAGTATTAAGCTTTTTACTCTTTCATAAAATACTTTTTTCCCATTATCTATTTTGGACATTGGTAGCTGTGCCTGGCAGCCTCAATACTTTTCATATTCTATGCTCATATTCTTAACCTCTTGTGACCTTTTAGTATAATTTCAAGGCATATTGAAATTACTGGGTGCCTACATTTCCTTTTTGGTTAATTCTCAGAATTTCACTTTTTCCATAATTGCATTATGTATCTGTGGAATTTGAACAGCTGTTCTGGAAAGTCAGCTGGAACTTAGGGAAGAGAAATATTCAGTGATGATCCTCATAGTGCATCAGTTGGTCTCATCAACCTGTCCTGACTTTGAACATTTTATGATTTGCCCAAAAGATTTGGCAGTTGCTGCTTATTTTAATTGTAGAGCTTAGCTACATGAAAGGCAACCTTCTGCCCACACAGTAATGTTTAGTCTTAGTTGTGTATTGTGGTATAATCTTTTTGAAGACAGTTGATGAGACAGTTATATATCCAAATTTAAATTCAAATTCAACCACATGGTGATGTCCTGTGGTACTGCCGATGTGGATGTGTGTCATGGGAGACCTTTTATGCTAAATTTATGCATGTGCAGGCAGTCACAGCTATTTCTCAGTTTGCTCCTGTGCTTGGCAGATGGCAGATTTCTTTTGACATTGCTTGTATGAGGTACCTCAACATCAGAAGTGTTAACATGTAAAGAAATGTCGGTGTTAGACTTGAGGAAACTCAGCAATGAATTCATTGCTACCACTCCTACTCGAGACAGATGTCACACTGTCCTCTGTAAGAGATCTTTTCTGCTGATATGCCAGGGGTATTAGGAAGTTTTTCCTCCACATTAGCCAGCTTTGGACCAGTTTCCTCCTGCTGACCAGTGACTGGTTTTGCTTAACATTAGTTGTTCAAACAACTATGAATATTTTTATTTGGAAAAATTAAGAAAAACATTAATGGTGATGGTAAAATACATATGTAAAATTTATCATCTTAACCATTTTTGAGTGTGCAGTTGTAAGTACATTCACATTGCTATACCACCACCATCACTATCTATACCTAGAATTTTTACATTTTGCAAAACTGAAATTCTGTACCTGTTAAATAACAACTCCAGAGACCCCTCCTCCACCTCCTGGAACCACCATTCTTCGTCCTATCCCTATCAGTTTGACTGCTAATTCAATTATTTTTCTCCAACTACCAATTAATATTGAATGTGGAAATGTCCTATTACTCTATCTGTGTAATGGTTTAGAGAATGTTCTTGGCACTAAAACTTCTAATTTCTTGGGACCGGGGCTGTAGCACAGCAGTAGAGTGCTTGCCTAGCATGGGTAAGGCACTGGGTTTGATCCTTAACACCACATAAAAAATAAATAAATGAGGCTGGGTGCCATGGCGCATGTCTGTAATCCTAGCAACTTGGGAGATTGAGGCAGAGGATCAGGAGTTCAAAGCCAACCACAGCAAAAGCAAGGTGCTAAGCAACTCAGCGAGACCCTGTCTCTAAATAAAATACAAAATAGGGCTGGGGATGTGGCTCAGTGGTTGAGTGCCCCTGAGTTCAATCTCTATTTGAGGGTTTGCAAAAGTTTTTGGAGGTAAATTTTGCTTGTCTCCAAATGTGTCATTCTTTCCCCACTAGGTAACTTTGAAAGGAAAAATGGAAACTTTCCTCCTCAAGTTCCTGAGACAAATAAATATATAAATAAACAAACAAACAAATAAATAAAAATAAATAAATGAAATAAAGTTATTTTAAAAAGCCTTCTAATTTCTTCTTTCTACAGTATTACTATACCTTCTTATGTTTTTTAAAGGCTTGTGTAGCAATTTTTGATATTTAACATACAGAAGACAATTATTCAGAATTAAACATTTTTAGTATTTTTTTTCTTTTTTTTTGAGATACGGTCTCATTATGTTGCCAGGCTATCCTTGAACTTCTAGGCTCAAGTGATCCTCCTGCCTCAGCCCCTGCAGTAGCTGGGACTATAGGTGGGAGTGATAGTGCCTGGCTTCAGAATATTTTTAGCGAAGTGCATGTTATAACTATAAATTTATATAAAATAAATAAATAATAAAATACAAATATTTAAAATGCAGTTAAATTTGATAGTGTCTTGTAAATAGCTGTAGTTAAAGTTCAACTTCATGTACAGAAAATCTGAATAGCAATAAAAAATAAAGAACAAAGAAAGTAAATAAAAAATTTGAGACTATTTTGGTAATAGAATCAAAGCCAACCTTATTAGTTACCTTCATTGTGAAATATTTAAAGACAGACTGAGGGTTTGTAAAAGTTTTTGGAGGCAAATTTTGCTTTCTCCAAATGTGGCATTCTTTCCCCACTAGGTAATTTTGAAAAGAAAAATGGAAACTTTCCTCCTCAAGTTCCTGAGACCAATTTATGTTGTGTCTCAGCAGGTAATGATTTATGCCTGCATGGGATATTCCCCAGGAACAGGTGTCTGCTTCTTCACCCACAGTCACAGGGGGAGTCCTCTGGTATACTTTCAGTATTAATGGGCACAACTATAATTCGCTCAGCCTATGCCGAACTCCTGTTGCAAATCACGTAATATGGGAAGACACTATCATTAAAAGCAAGAAGTTAGTCTGGGTACTTATCCAAAAGAATTGAAAGCAGGAACCGGGGAGATATTTATACACCCATGTTCACAGTAACATTTATCAAAACAGCCTAGAGGTGAAAGCAGCCCAAATGCCCATCAACAAATGAATAGGTAAACAAAACACAGCATTTACAAATACAATAAAATAGTATTGATTTTGAAAAAGGAAGGAGATTCTGACACACACTACAAGATGGATGAATCTTGAGGATGTTGGGTGAAATGAACCACCTACAAAAGGAGAAATGTTGTCTAGTTCCACTTTCAGGAGGGTAGTCAGATTCATAGAAGCAGAAAGCAGATGTTGTCAGGGTCTGGGGGAGGAGGAATGGGGAGCTGTGCTTAATGGAGACAGAGTTTCAGTTTGGGATGAGGAACAGAGCTCTGGAGAGGGATGGTGGTGATGGTTGCACAACACTGTGAATGTTCTCAATGCCACTGAAATGTACATTTAAAAATGTATGGTCAGAGACTTCAAACTATACTACAGAGCAATAGTAACAAAAACAGCATNAAGAAGTTAGGAACATTATTTGGATGGAACAGAAATATAGCAACACTCACCCATTCAAGCCAAAACAGGAGAACTGGATAATTCAGTCAGGTATAAAAGATAGACTTTTTTTTTTTTAAAATCTTAAGACCTATTTACTTTCATATTTGTACAGTCATTCTGATTATGTCAGCCTCAGAAGCTTAAAACTCCATCCTTCCCCCTATTGTTGGGTAAAATATCTGCTCTATAGCTGACCTGCAGGGCTGGCCCTTTAACTCTCCGGGTGGACACATCCTGTGCAGTTCCTGAGTGTCTCTGTGCTCAGCCTCAGTGGCGTCTTATAGTCTTCCTCTCTCTACCTGTTCCCTTCCATTATAAGCATTTGTGTTTCTTCTCCCCTCTGTCTAGAATATTTTCATCCTTCTTTTCTAAGACTTAGGTGCATATTATCCCTTTACGCTGGACTCCAAGTCCTCATAAGCCCTTTTTTGCTTTGGGTCTCACCTGCTCATCTCTTTGAAAGAAAGTGCCTCTTCTCTCCTTCCCCTTCTCTTGGTCAAGGACCCTCTCCCCACTCCATCCCTGCTCTTCTGCTCTGACCGCTCTTTATTTTATCTTCTATTCAACACTTCTTACTCCCTAAAATTACATTTCTTTCAGCGTTTGTCTTTCTCCTTATACATGAGTTCCTGTGTATACCTCGTCTCTAGGATTTTTCCTTGGTACATGGTGGGTGCTCAGTGCAGGTTTATGGAGTATGAGTGAATGAAAAGATGAAATGAACCTTAGTTTCCACAGATAGAGTGCTCTCGTCCCGTTGGCTCAGTCTCCGAGGTGGGTCTGGTGGATCTTTCTCAGCTTATTAAGCATTCACTCTATGCTCAAACATTTGAGATATGGGGGGTTCATTTCTCTGGTCAATGTAGACCCTGTAAATACCTGGTGGGTTATGATCATTGGGTCTGGAACTCTATCAGTGACAAAGAATGGCTCTGCTTCTGTCATTTAGATATGCCAGCTAGATTCTTTTAATGGACTTTGTTATTTTTAAAACGATTTTCTTCAGAGACATGGACAGTTTCTGGCTCTAGTCTCCTAGTCTCTTAAATATTGTCTAGGATAACTATTCAAGGCTATATGATTAGTTATTGGCTTTTCATTTATTTTAAGGACAGATGTTTTAATTCTCACCTTTAGAGAAAGCTCTTAAAAATTCCAGTGATAATGTATCCTCCCCAGGTTGGCACTGGCATTTTTCAGATCACACTATGTGTGAGAACTCCCCTGTGCAATTGGCAGTGTTATTGCATCACTTTATAAATGGCAGCTTAAATGCTGAAGAACAGGATGATGGGAGAGTTGTCAGTTACTTTGATGATGCCAGGTCATTATGGATGGCCAGCAACCATTGGGCTTTTCTCTCCTGACACGTTATAATTCTGTCTCTGTTAAGATGGCCGTATTGCCATAGAGAGAGATATAAGTCCATCTGCCTTGATATGGATTCCCTGTGAACATGTCAGGTTTCTTTTTCTCTTTCATGGTCCTTAGAAAAAATTTCATGGAGCGCTGTTCTTAATCTAAACTGAAGATGTTGTCTGGGGAGCCAGCCACTCAAGGGAAAGTGAAAAAAATATCGGTGACTGTGTTTGGAGCAAGGTGAACTCCCTGGGCAGTCCTGGAGTGACGTGAGGCGGGCTGCCAAGGTCCAGCTCTGCAGTGTGACCTGGTCTACATCTCAGAGCTAGCAGCACTGAGAGGGTTCTGCAGGCTCTGGGCAGGATTTGGGGCATTGTTCTTGACTCTGCAGACTTCAGGCTTTCCTGTTGCCCTTCTAGGGATTCTGTAAACTGTCCAACATTCTTCAGGCAAATTCCATTTTCCACTTTGCTCAGCCAACTTGGATTCTGCTGCTTGGAAGTGAAAACCCAGAACCAGATATGATTGGCACTAGGAGTAGAGGCAGGCAGTAGACCCTCTAGAAAATGGGGGTGGGACATCTGGGATTGATCATTTGCCCAGGTTAGGTCAGAAGGCAGTGAAAGTCCAACCAGAGTGTGGTAGCCAGGCCTCCGATTGAGACCTCATGTCCTGACATCTCACCTTGTGCCTCACCACATTTGTTACTGGAGGTGACTGTAGTGGACTGATGGTACGAGAAGTTTAGCTGTCTCCTGTTCATGCCCTCAAAAGAGCTTTGGAAATTTATTCTTATTGTCTTGGCATTTCCTGATGAAAGAGATTAGGAATTTTACAAATGTGGATATCTTATCTGGGTCGTTTATAGACATTTAAGAAGTATGTTTGTTTATCCTCTACTTTTGTCCTGTTGCCAAAGCACCCCTTTTATTCAGGGCAAAATCAAATCCCTTAAATATTTTTCAAAACTGGCAGGGGTATAAGTAAAATAGATGAGAACAAAACAGCAATCATAGTTTTCTGGAGGTTCAGTTTTTCATTTTGGGTTTTGGAATTCATGAACCACATTTGTGAAGTCTAATCCCAGTATCCCATCAGAATCTCTTGGTTATGTGTCTTGCCATCCTCTCAAAGACTCTGATGGGGGGATGGATTCCCTGCAGTTAGGGTTATTAGGGGTGGTTGGGAGCCAGTTTGGTTGGTTCCGACATTCCTGTGAGGCCCTCATGGAGAAGGAGAACAAGACAGCACATCCTCTTTGTCATGTGTGGCCCACTAGTGTCTTGGGCTGAAGTATGAAGTTGCTGTTTTTGTGGGTCACACATGGGCCAGTGTGGGCAACAGCCTGTGCTTTAGACTCATGGATCTCCTTCAGCTCCTGAGTCACAGGGAATCCTCCTGCCCTCGTGTACCAGAGCTGAAGAGAAAAATCAGTCCCCATCATTGTCCTGTTCCTTATTGCTTGGGCCCACTGTGGTTTACTGTTAGCTTATTACTGAATCATGATGGTGCTTTCTTTTACCTTTCCCTCACAGCATGGAGTCCTCATCTGCACACACCTCTCTTCTCTCTCTCTCTCTCTCTCTCTCTCTCTCTTGTAATAAGGAGGAAATATCAGACTCCTGCTTTTAGCAGGTGTTAGACTGGTTCATTTTGGAAGTGGGGGTAGGGTTCCCTGGTGAGGATGGCCATAGACATCTGCAAACAGGATTCTTGCTGCACTCTATGCCTTGGAATGGACCATATGGTCCTCGAATATGAGAGGCTCAATGGTGACCCTATCTGGGTTCATAAACCTCTTGGGGTTCTAGTACTTCATGGTGAAATGCAGTTTCTCACCAGATAGACAAGTAGAGGTTTAGAAACATAGTCATATGCTGCATAGGGCCATTTTAGTCATTGAAGGGATGCATATATGACAGTGGTCCCATAACACTGTCATGGAGCTGAAAAATTCTTATTGCCTCACAACATCGTAGTCATTGTAACATTATAGCACAACACATTACCCACATGCTCATGGTGATGTGGGTGAAAACAAATCTGCCATGCTGACAGTCCTTTAAAAGGATAGCAATACAATTATGTGCAGCATAATGATAATAAACAACTATGCTATTGGTTTGCTTACCATGTTCTAGTTTATTGTTATTTTAGAGTGTACTCTTCTATTTATTTTAAATCAGTGCACATGTTAATATAGCAGCAGCCTCACATGTCTCATGTTTACTATGTCTCATGGTTGCATCATAAGGCCACATGGACTTATTGCCCTAGACCATGTAAGTTGGTAGGACTTGATGATGTATGTACAATGATGAAAGTGCCTAGTGACTAATTCCCAGAACCTATTCCTGTCATTATGTGAAGCTTGACATATTTCACTTAGTAGAAAACAAAGAGGTGTTTCTGGTCCCTGAGTCCAGCAGCTATGTCCCAGTCGCTTCCCTAGCTCCTGTCATTTCCCCCACCTTGGTTGCAAGTGCAACATCTACAACACAGAAAGCCTCTTTCTGGTCATGACTTACTGCAACCAAAATGCATCACTTTTAAGAATCAAGAGAAATATAGGCAGGGAGGTTGAATGTTTTCTGCAGAACTGAAGTTGTAGTGCTCTGGATTTGGGAGCAGATAGACATGGCATAGCTCAAGAAAATGAAGGCCTCATCATGCCTTCTGGGAGGGCTTTTCTTGGCTGGGCAGCCTAGAGTGAGTTGCTGAGCTTCTGTTTCTGTACCTGTACAGCAGTGATAAGAAGCCCGGCTGGACTTGGTAAAGTGCACTTGTGATCTCTGCTACTCAGGAGACTGAGCAGGAGGTTTTAAAGTTCAAGCCCTGCTTTGGCAACTTAGTGAGACCCTGCCTCAAAATAAAAAAATAAAAAAGAGGGTGGGTATGTGGGTTCAATTTCCAGTTCCCTCACCTTGCCACCTAAAGAAGCCTTTCTTGTGGGAAATGGAAGTCAGGGAGAGCTGGATAAAATAACCTACATGTAATTCCTGGCACAGAGCATGCACACAGTGTTTGGTAATCTCCCCTTTCTCCCATTAGGGATCATAGCTTCGAAGAGTCTTGCTGCCTTTGGGTGCTAAATGTTTTACCAGTTTCCAGTTGGATAGTTGAGATTCTTGGCTGTCATCTTTGTTTTGTTTTTCGATGCACTTTATTTATTTTCTGTGAAATTTGTATATTATATATACAAATTTTAATCTGAAAGTTGATTTTAAATTTGGGGGGAGATGTCCGATTTTGTAGCTCTTTAAATCTAGCAGGGATATATTTTATTGGCAGCCTTTTCTTCTGTTAAATCCAGTGATATCCATATTTGCTAACATAGCATATACAGAGAGTTTTAAAAATTGGATGTCAGGCTTAAGCATTGGTTTAGCTAATTTAATTTGGTCAGCCCATTTGTTAAAGCGAGATTTTAATTTGTGGTTAGAACTTGATGCTATTTGGCACATTGGTGACCACCAGTCGGCCTATGATCACATCTTCTCTTCATAGTTGCCAGAACAGCCGGTGTTGAAATTGCTGAAACAAGTGTGTGGGATGCACCACTTTTGTGCCTCTGCCAATAGGAAGGTATGCCCATGTTTTCTGCCTACGATTCTGAATAAATGCCTAAATCATTAAGTGGATTTTTTTAGTAGTATATCTCAGCCATGATGACTGTGAATTAGAAAGCAAAGTATCCTTTGTATAATGACATTTTTTATTTGTGCAGAATATATTAAAATTTATTTGAAAGTTTTAATCGGCACAAATTATTTCTTGAGTTTTTGTTTACTGAAGATGCTCCCTGAATAAAATGTTTTCTTGAAGTTGCAGTTTAATGAAATAAATTGAAAACTGCTCTCTATAATATGGGATGAAAATTAAAGATGGGAGTATGCAGATTTTTAGTTCCAGAAAGGAGAAACCCATTTGAGACATATATTGTACAAGATGGTGGCTACAGTTAATAACAGTGTATGGTACTCTTTGAAATTGCTAAGAGTGTATTTCAAGTGTTGTTACCACAAAAAATAAGTATGCAAGGTAGTGGTTAGGTTAATTATCTCAATTTAACCTTTCCTCAGTGTTGACATATTTCAAAGCATGTTATACATGATAAATATATACAATTTTTATCAAATGAAAATAACAGAAAAAATTAAAAACAGTGTATCAGGCAGTCTTTTGTGACCTCTCGCTCCCAGCCCTGTGTTTGGCTCTCCCCAGGTCCACTCTGAGTTCCAGACCTGAGACAGGTGGAAGATAGCCATTACTCCACACTAGCCCATGTTCCATTGTTGAACACTTCTAATGTGGAATTCTGAATGACCTTAAATTGTAAGGGTTTGTTTGAGAGTTTGGAATGTCTTCAAAGAGTCCTGGTGAAAAAGATAATAGGCTTTCAAAATGTGTTTACTGAACAAATAATTGTTAAATAAAATTGCCTGCCCCCTGGCCCTACTGCACCACCCCTGTGTTCTCAAGGAGAAACCTTGTCATGCATAAAGAATTTGGAAATGCAGGAGGAATATAAAGCCATTGTTGGTAAAAGAAAACTATCAGGAAGAGAAGACACAACCAACTCTGGGCAGAGAGTGTGCCCAGGGCAGTCCACTTCTGCACGTGTGGCAGGAAGAGGAATCAGAAAGGATGCACCTCCCTCTTTTTTTGTTTTGTCTTTGTTCTCAGATCTCTTTGGAGTGTCATTTTGGTGCTGGATCTGAATTTGGACTCTGAAATGCTGTAAAAGATCCAGGGCAGGGCTCAGTTTGCCACAGCCCCTTATTACAATGGTGATTTTGCTATATACAGTTGTCTCTCAGGATCTTTGGAAGGATTGATTCCAGGATCCCTGCAGATACTAAAATCTATGGGTGCTCAAGTCCCTTACAGAAAAACAGCACTGTGTTTGCATATAACTTAGGTGATTCCTCCTATTCACTTCAAATCTCTAGATGACTTAAAATACTTAAAGTATGCTATATAAAATAGTTGTTTTACTATGTTGTTTAGGGAATAATGACAAGAAAAAAACCTGTACATGTTCAGTACAGATTTCACCTTCATAGAGCTGACTGCATTTTCTATCTGAAGTTGGTTGAATCTATGGATGCAGAACCCATGGATTTGGAGGGCTGACTGGATCCCAAAATCTAAGTCATAGAGAGTCCAATGCACTGTCATTTATGATTTCAAAAGCATTATAAAGCCCAGGTCATTTTCAATAAAACAATGTGTACTTTGATGCTTGGGTATGTCTGCCACTGGGAGACATCAGGAGTGACCAGATATTTGCACCTTTACCCACAGGCACAATGGACCTGATGGCAGCTGTGCTGTCAGGACAGGATTCAGTACTGTAGTAGCCTTATCACTGGTGACAGAGTTTTCCAAAGTGGAGAGCAGCTCTTGATTAAAAAGTCCCAGACACACTGAAGCTCCCTTGGGTGATCTGGTAGTTGCATTCCTGGACACTTCAGTGTGTATTAGAATGAGGGAAAACCTCTCAGATTTCAGTGTGGCAATGAGTTTTAGGTTGCCATTCTTTTAAGCTGGGTTTCACCCACAGTAACTCTTAAAGGTCAGCACTCCTTACATTGAAGGGTGGCTGGCAGACCTGGCCACCTTTTCCCAAATGCCAGGAATGGCCCAGTTATATGAAAACCAAAAGTCCTCCCAGAGAACCATTGTCCCAGGGCCAGGCTTAGGGAAGGGTGGAAGTTGATCAGTCCAGTTCCTTAGGGAGAAAATGCAATTAAAAACAGAATCTGCACCTGTTCTGGACTAAAAATGCATTTTCTGGATATCCAGTCCCTTCTGGGTGTCACCAGCATATCTGAACATGGGAGACATGAGCAGGAAGGACCACTCCCACCAAGACCCTTGTAACGACAGGGACCTGATATATCCGAGGGGCCTCCTATACCATAATGAGTGTTTCAGGTGGGGACCGAGGTCTGCAGAGTCCCTGTTATAAGGAATTTGTGCAAAAGGCAGGAAGAGAATACCCAACTTAGGTTTAGTTCTGTCCTTAGTGACTCTCTGAGTTATCTTGAGCTTCAGTGTTCCTTACATGCAGAGTGGGCATACAACTGCCATGTCTTAGAGTTGTTGCAAAACCTAAATTGAGGTTATATATGAAAGTACTATGTAAACTCTAAGGTAGAATTTTTATTAGCTTATTTGAACATGGTCAAATCAATTAACCTCTGACCAGGGCTGGTAGCCACCCTTCAATGTAAGGGGTGCAGACCTTTAACTTCTCTGTAAGGCAGAGTGGGGTGTTATGTCAGTCGTGTCTTTTTATTGTCTATAGTTCGATGCTTTGGCATCTTGGGACCCTCCTGACCCTGGAGGGACTGCTTTTCCCAGCCTGGCTGATTCCTGCAGACAGCAGTGACTGGCCTGTGAGTGTACCTTTCAGTGCACGTCAGCCAATCCAGAGCCATGTCCCCACCCATTTTCATTTTCAGGCTCTCACATTCTGGGACACTGTCCACCTGCCCTATTTGTTCTATGTCCAGGTACCAGACAACACAAGTCAATCCCTACACTTCAGAACACCTGGCTACTCAAACTAGCCAATCCTAAGTCTGTTTGCCCACCTCACCTAGTCCTTCCCCTAAAAACCACAGTACAGGCTCTTGGACATTTTCCCCTTGCTCCCTGTGCCTCCCGAGCAACCCCTGTGCTTCCCATGTAACTCTGTGTGGTGGGCCACGCCTCCTGATTCTAGGGAACTATGAGTGAAAACTTCTATCTCCTGACAGTCATGTTTGTGTCAGCATATCGTACCACACCTGAGTAAAATGAATCCCGGGTATGGTACCTGTCCATGCCTGTCCATAGGATTTTAGGATCAATAGCAGAATGTGTTTGAAAGCAAGTGGAGGTCTGATGACGATGGAAATAGCATGATGGTTGGCATGTGGCCTTTCTAAAATGGGCCAAGAGCAGAGCCAGGAGGGCAGGCTGAGAGTGGACCCTGAGTTCAATTTGGAATTGTTTGAGTTGGGGTGTCTGGAGGTCCTGAAATGACACATAGGTCTCTCTGGGGCTGTAGAGGTAACTGAGATTGCCCAAGAGTCGCATGAATCATGAAAACTCAGGGATGAGGACAGAACCCCAGGGAACATGGTATTGTAAGGAAATCAAGAAGAGAAAACGGTAAGAGACAGAGGAGTAGTCCAAGAAGTGGGAGGAGAAGGAGAATGGCAAAGTGTTTTAGAAACCAGAGGAGGGAGTGGCTAGCTTCATATAACCCTACAGAGCCTTGGGCCACAGAAGGCCTAGAGTATGTCCCCTGGGTTTGGCTAGTCTTCAAGGTTCAAGAACAAGTTGGGGAAGTTGCAAGCAGAAGTTGGATGGAGTGAGGGGGAGTTGAGAAGTGTGGAGGAGTGGAGGATTGGGAGACGGAGGTGGGAGTGGAGACAGGGCTGAGGGAGAAGCAGGATGGGTTTCATGGTGATGTGTTTGTGTAGGTTGTGGAGAGAGGATCAGTGGAGAGCCAGGATCCAAAATGCACATGCAGAGCCTTATTCTCCCTGGAAGAGAGATCTTCCTCTCCCCTGGGGCTCTTCCAGTTGGGAATGCCACAGGTGTGAGTAAAGGGGGCTCACCAGGGAAAACTGTCTTTAGGGACATTACACCCTTTACAGCTGCCTCTTGCTGTAAGTAGAACCCAATCCGTGATCGTTTTGAGAAATCAATGAGTTAATATTGTTTGGAAGGCATAATGTTTGGCACATAGGAAGGGCTGAAAAAAATGTAATTTTCCAAAAGTAAGTAATAGTTTAAATAAGTATTTATGGGTTTGGCCTGGGGTCTAACCTCTGCTGTTTATGACATGGTTTCTTTGGAAAAATATGTATCCAGTTCCAAATAACTGACTCAGAAGAGAGGTTTTGGAATGTAAGTTGGGGTATTGGCAGTGATAGATCGTGGTAACTTTTCTTTAATTTGAAACATATTAAAAGAAAGAAAATATCACCAATAATCTTACAACTTCTTTTGAATTTCATAAAGAAGGGGAATACCCTTATTCTTTACTTCCTATCCCTATAAACTATGTGAGGCATAGACTTCTGATGTCTATCCTGGGAGGGCTGTGTGCAGGCACCCCCTCCACCTTTATGTGGATGTTGGCTGCTGGCAGCTTCTGCAGGTGGGCTCATGTGCTCACCCTCCTTGACTGCACATGCAAGAGGCTTTTGTTTTCCAGGTGGGAGAATCCCAGGGAAGACTCAAACAGGCCAGTTTCATGTCACTGTCTTCTCCCTGGACCAGTCACAGCAACCAGCATATCAGAAAGAGTGTGATTGGAAATTACAAATAAAATCACATGAGTGAAAGGGAATTTACAAGAAGAGTGGAGTTTTAGGCAGATAAGACCATACCTACTATATAGTTTTGCCCAGTTATTTTTAATGGCTATGTATTATTCTATTTTATAAACATAATCTATGTAGGCATTCTTCTATGGATGGAGTTTAGATAGCTCCATTATTTTACTATGTGAAATGCAAAAATTATACCATTCAAGTGCAGAGATCTCTAATTAAGTGAATTACAAGAGAGTTTTGGCATATAGGATTTCACAGTGGAGCTAATACTCTTACTCTCAAGGAGACCTTTGGACTTGATTTCCTATAAGAAGATGAATTTGTTGAGGAAGTATCATTTGACTCAGTTGAGGGGCTCTGTTTTTTCATCTTTATTTTTGGGTTCCTTTCCCATTTAAAACTGGCATGTGTTATCTTTCAAGTGGGCACAAGGCCATCATACCAGATGGTCTTGACTATAGGCAGGCTAGGCAGGAATGTGTGACTCTCACTTGGGTGATAGAGGCTAGATTTCTACTGGGAGTTGTCAGCCAGGAGGATGAGCATCACTTCATTATTTGGAAGGACATGTGGCTGCTCTTACAACTCATCCACTTTTTTTTAAAGCTCTTAACTTTGAGACTTGCTTCTTATTTCATAAAAGTTAGAGGATGGACAAATCTTGATGGGATTTTTATGGAACGATTGGTCCTGGTTGGTTGTGATCTTTGCAGTGAACCTCCAAGGAGGGCCTCAGAAAATCCACAATGCAGGATGCTTAGCTCAAGTCCAAGGACTCTGGAGTGAGCTTCATGGGGTGGACAGAGACTTGTGTGTATGGCTGAGGCTTGTCTTAAAGCTGGAGTTTGTCAGTGGGGGTGAAGAGGAGGAAGGGAATAATCTGGAGAGATAGGGGCTGCCCATGAAGGGCAGCATCTTCTAGAAACCTGAAGACAATGTTTGATTTTTGGAAAAGGGACACTTTCCCTGCAACAGAAAGAAGGTGCCACCCGAGTTTTTCTCCGATTTCCTTATATCAGGCAGGTGATTGAAATTTTTGCAAGTGCCTTTTAATTCACTCCACAGAAGTGCTTTTTTCCTCCCATGTGCTGCACTATATCATGTACATGGAATTTTAATTTTATTTTTTGCATCCAAGCTTGAACAATTAATTCTTGAGCTTCAGTGTATAGAATGTACCTTTTCCCCTGCCACAGCATATTAAATCTACCCCTTGGAAATATTTGGACTTAATAAATATAGGGCTGGTTAGCTTATTCTTGAAATAAGTCAGTTAAAATAGTTCATTTTAGAGTCGCAGAGATTGCTTTCATAATTACTAAAGAATGTGCATGTTAGAAAAGGAGAACCTTATTTTTATTTCTTTGCTTTCTGTTTGGGGTTAGATTTTTTAATTTTGTTTTCTAGGTGTATAGTTCTGTGAATTCTGAAGACATGTATAGATTTCTATAACACTGCCAAAATCAGGATAAAGAACAGCTCTGTTAACTCATAAAACTGCCTCCTCTCATGCTACCCCTCTCTAATCCCTGCCAACCACTGATCTGTTCCTCATACTGTACTGTTTTTTTTTTCTTTTTTTGAGAATGTCATGGAAGTTGAACATATAGTCCATACAGTATATATCCTTTTGAGACTGACTTCTTTCTCTCAGCCTAATGCCTTTGAGATTAGTCCACGTTGTTCTATGTGTCAGTAGTTTATCCATTCTAATTGCTTAATAGTGGTCCATTGGATGGCTGTGCCACAGTTTGTTATATACCCACCTATTGAAAGAAGTTTTGACAGTGGTCTTTTGTGTCTGGATTCTTATACTTAGCAAAATGTTTACAGGGTTCATTCAAGTTGTGGCATCTAACAATGCTTTATTCTGCTTTATGGTCAAATAATAGTCCACTATATAGATAGCTTTGTTTACCCACTTATCTGTTGATGGACACTGGGTTGTTGCCACTTTTTGGCTATTATGAATAATGCTGCTATGAACATACCTGTGCGAGTTTTTGAGCAAACATTTGTATGATGGTTTAGGTATGAAGTATCCCCCAAAAGCTTGTGTGTGAGACAATGCAAGAACATTCAGAGGCAAAGTGAGTAGATTTGAGTCATATCTAATCAGTGGTTTAATCTACTGATGGATTAATTGGTGGCAACTATAGGTGGGTAGAGCATGGCTGGAGGAAGTAGCTCACTGGGAGTGTGCCTTTGGGGTCAATATTTTTTTCCTGGTGAGTGGGACAGTCTCTCTGCCTCCTCATGCCCATGTCCTGAGCTTCTTTCCTTTGCTGTGCTCTTCTGCCATGATGTTCTGCCTCACCTTGGGCCCAGAAGTATGGATGGAGTCAGCCAACTATATCCTCTGAAACCATCCATGACCCAAAATAAACTTCCTCTTCTCTAACTGTTCTTGTCATGTCTTTTGGTCACAGCAATGAAAAAGCTGACTAAACACATATGTTTTCAGTTCTTGGGTATATACCTGGAAATAGAATTTCTGGGTCATTTGTAAGTCAGTGTTTAATATTTGAAGACTACCAAACTGTTTTCCAAAGGAGCTGCATCTTTTTATTTTCCCACAAGCAAAGTATGAGAGCTCTGACTTCACTACAGTCTCAATACCACATGTATTTTCCTTTTTATTTTTGTGACGCTGAGCCTCATATGTGGGATTTTTATAGGAATTTAATTTAATTTATAGATCATTTGTTTTCTTTAATTTACTTCAGTGATGTTTCTTGTTTTCAGTGTAATTCTTGTTATACTTATTTCTTCTTATACTTATTTCTACAAATTTTATGTGATTATTTTCTTAATTATGTTTCTGGATTGTTCATTGCACATTCACAGAAATAAAGTTATTTTCTTAAATATTGATTTTGTATCCTAAAACCTTACTGAAGTTATTTATTACTCTGATAGTATTTTTTGTGGATTGTTTAGGTTTTTTAAATACAGAAAATCAAGTTATTTGTAAATATAGTCTCAGTACTCAGCGGTGCCGGTTACAACTCTGCCATAGCCTTCACTTGCTACTTGCACAGAGCCTTAACGTGGGTCAGAGGTGAGAGCTTAGTGCCTTCTCAGGCCTTTTCTGAGCACAGCCCTTTGTGTGCATACAGCCTTTTAATTTTCAGGAGTACACTGGAGCTTTTTAAAGGCCCTATAGACATCTCACTTCATGCACTTTTCCTTAATTTTTTTTGTTATCCTATTTTTTACCCCTTAGCTAACTGCTGCCTCTAGCTGTGATAGCCAACCATTGCCTTCAGCTGTTCTGGACAAATACCCCCGGGGGAGTCGGGGGGGAGGCTTGTCAGCCTGGGGTAGCTCTCAGTCAGGTTTCCGACAGCTTTCTGAGTGAGTTCTTCTAGAGAACCAGCACACAGGTTGGGTAGACAGTTCTGAGACTTTGAAGAAGCTCCTGCCAAGCTTTGCCAGGCTGCTGGTCTTCCTCAGGACTCTGGGGTGTAGTTTTCCCAGGCTACAGCAGAGATTGGGAGGGGGGATGGGAACAGGTCCAGGCTAACATGCCAGAGAGCTCACTGTCACAGAGGTTTGTCCACTTTTTATCAGATTGCTTCAAGCCTTTTAAAGAACTTCTAGAGTTCTGCCAATTTCTTATTGCTTTTATGAAATACAGAATTTTCATCAAGTCTCTTCTTCCATTTTTACTGACATTCTTTTTTATTAAAATTTGAACATTCTATATAGGTTCTGAGTACAGATTCCAAATAAGATATATGCTTTGCAAATATTTTCTCCCAGGATGTGGCTTGTTTTTTTCATTCATTCTCATTTTCTCTCTCTTTTTTTTCCTCTTTTGGAAAGAGTACTGGGGATTTAACTCAGGGGGAATTGACCACTGATTTACATCCCCAGCCCTTTTTAAATTTTAATTTTGAGACAGGGTCTCATTAAGTTGCTTAGGGCCTTGCTAAATTGCTGAGGCTGGTCTTAAATTTGTAATACTCCTACTTCGGTCTCTGGAGCTGCTGGGATCACAGGCATGCGCTACTGTTTCTGGCTGTCTTTTCATTTCCTTAACAGTGCCTTTTGATGACTAGCCATTTTAAAATTTGATGTTATACTTAAGAAACTTTGCCCCATCCAAAGTCATAAAGATTTGTTCTGGATTCTTCTACAGAGTTTATAGTTTTGAGTTTTACATTTAGGTTTATGAATCCTTTGAAATTAACTCATGTATGGTATGAGTTACGAATTGAAGCTTATTTTACTTTTTTACCATGTGGACGTACAATTTTTCCAATACCATTTGTTCGAAAAACTATCCCTTCTACCCAAAATTGCTTTTGTACCTTTGTCAAAGTTTTTTTTTTTGTTTGTATATATGTGGATATATTTCATATATGTTATATGAAATCTATACTCAGAATTTATGAAGAATGCTCAAATTTTAGTAAGAGAGACAGTCTATTTCTGCAGTAGAGATTATGTGCCATTGGTCTATTTGTCTATCTTGATGCCAACACAATATTGTCTTAACTAAGTCTTTTCAAAAGTGTGTGTATGTGTCTGGGCCAGAGAACACACATTTTATTGCTTCCAGTGTGACTTGTGTCAGGTCCTGTTGGGGCAGTGTGGTGCCACTCCCTCCCCTGTGTATGCCGTGATATTCCTCTACTGTGGGGAATGAGGAATTGATGGAGAGTGGCTGGTACTCGGGCCCCTTCTCAGAGAGGGGGCAGGGCATGTGAAAGTACAGGACTCAAAGTGCCTTTTTCTGCTGCATCCACAATCCTCTGGGTAGAGGGAGGGGAGTCCTCGCTCTATAAATCTCTTCTGGCTAATACACTGTTTCTAGCTTTCAAGGCATTCAAATCATCCTTTAAACATGTTTTCCACTGCTGTTTGCTCAGAGAACCCATATATACAGAAATTCATGGAGAATTGTCTCTTAATATCCTGAAACTTTTATGTTAAGCCTCAGAATGTGACTTGACAGCCTTTTGAAAGGTTGTGTTAATTCTCCAACTTTGTTCTTCAAAGTTTTGATTTTCTGTGCCCTTTGAACTTCCATGTGAATTTTAGAATTAGTAGATCAATTTTACAATAGAGTCTGCTGGGATTTTGATGGGAATTGCATGGACTCTATAGGCCAGTATTTCTCCCCCCTGACACTGGGGCTGTTTGAGTTTTGAGCTGGGTCATTCTCTCTTGTGGGGGCTATCCTCTGCAATGAAGGACATTTTATAGCAACCCCACCTCTACCCACTGGATAGTATAGTATTCCCTTCCCGCAAGGTGTAACAATCATGTCTCCAGGCATTGCCAAATATCCCTGGGTGGGGGTGGGGAATCACCTCTGGTTGAAAATCATGTCTATTGATCAATGTTAAGTCTTCTGCTCTGGAACACAATATATACCTCTCCACTTAATTAGGTCTTTAAGTTCTTTCAACAGTTTTGTAACTTCAGTTCAGTTTTATTTGTTACTAGTATATACAAATATAGTTGAGCATTGTGTATTGATCTTGTTTTCTTTAACATTGCTAACTCACTTATTCTTGTAGGTTTTCACAAAAAAACTTTCATTAAAAAAAAAAATTTCCAGGGCTGTTTGGGTTTAAATTGTATGTGGATTACTCTTATATTTCTCTAAAATTTTTTATAGGAAACATGGTTGGTGTTTTATACAATGGATGGATACAATTTAGTACAGGGTTGGGTTGCCAGACTTGGAATTCCATTGTGAGTTTTTTTGAATAATCTAAATTATTCTGGAAGGATGCAGGTGGAAAGTGAATTCATAGATCATACAGCACAGGTTGAATGGATCTTTAATGGCCAATTTACTGTCTAATCATCCAGCTAAATGGTTGTTTGCTTTGGTCAGCTTTAGCTGATGACTTTTAAAGTTTATATCTCTCTGCTGTATTTTTGGAGATTATTTTATTTTTTTAGAAATACTCCAGGTTGGGCTGGCTGAGGATGTGGCAAAAAGCGGTAATGCGCTTGCCTGGCATGCGCGGGGTGCTGGGTTCGATCCTCAGCACCACATAAAAATAAAATAGAGATGTTGTGTCCACCGAAAACTGAAAAATAAATATTAAAAATTCTCTCTCTCTCTCTCTTTTTTTTTTTTTAAAAAGAAATACTCCATGTAAAGCCAGAGTTATTCTTTAATTTGTAGGTCATGGGCTTTGACATTAAAAAGCAGTTAATTTATATTCATGCCATGTAGTTATATTTATTGGTAATCTTAACAAATACTTGATTGGTCTGAAGGGGGACTTGCTGGTTACCATCACAGCGAGTGTGTGTGCTGGGTGGGGAGATGAGAGTGGTGTGTACAATATGTGGATTTGTTTTCCTGACTTGGTAACTTGGTCCCTTTACCGCTTAGAGAGTATTTCAAGAATTGATCTATAGTGCTTGCTGGTGGAGAGAGATTTTCTTTCCTAGAATAAGGGTGTGCTTTTGTACCACAGGACTGCACATGTTTTTTGGAAAATAGCAGTTCACCCTGAAACTCCCTTGGTCTGCGTGTTTTCTTTGTCATCTGTGACCTCTCCCCTTTTCCCCTATGTTAGATTTTGTCAGGTGCTGTTCTTTTTTCGTTTTGCCATTCTGGGAGGATTTCTGAAGCTTCCGCTCCCTCACCGGTTTGGTTTTGCAGAGCGTAAATTCTAATCTTGACTTGCTTGGGTGTGGATTTTTCTTCTGTGATCATATTTTTAGTCCCCGTGGCATTTCCCCTTATCTCGTCTAGCTCTGTGCACATTTCTGTCCTCCTGCTCCTTCCAGAGCAGCCTGCTCTGTGCAGGCCCTGCCCTTGGGTCAGGGAGGCTCCGGCTGCTTGTAGCCCACCCAGGAGCTACAAGCCACAAAGTCCTTCTTGGATCCTGCAGATCATTTTTACAGGTATATTCTCTTTCTTGGTATCCACCTGCTCCTCCTTTTCTGTATATTTCTGTAGGGGGTACATTGATTGACAGTTGGTACAGTCGTCCCCCTTATTCTCTGTTTGCTTCCTATAGTTCCAATTACCTGAGGTCAACCATAGTCCAAAATGGAAAATTCCAGCTTTTGTTACAGTATATAATTAAATTGTTCTACTTTATTATTGTTGTTCTTAATCTCTTACTGTGCCTAATTTATCAATCAAACTTTATAATAGGGGTGTATATATGTGTGTGTGTGTATGTGTGTGTGTGTGTGTGTGTGTATACAGACATACATACATATATAAACATATTGTATATAGGTTGGTGCTGTTTGTGGTTTTGGGTGTGTGCAGTCTTGGAATGTGATCCCCTGTGGATAAAGGAGGATTGCTGTATTTTCTCTATTGTTCTTTTCAAAATATGAAAAGTCACATGAACATCTGACTTGGCATGACTTTGTAGTGAAAAATGATCCATTCCCCTTACAAAATTTTGAGTAATTCAGGAAGGTATAAAGCATAAAGAAAAATGTGAAGTTCCAGCTATGCAGGAGGAGCAAGGTGTGGAGGTCTAATGTAGAGTGTGGTGACCATATTTCCAGTGGCTGGAGTGTGTGGCTCAGGGGTGGAGCCTGGACTTAGCCTGTGCCAGCCTGGGTTCAATCCCTAGCACAAAAAACAAAATAACAACAATAAAAAAACAGGGCTAGGATTGTGGCTCAGTGGTAGAGCATTTGCCTAGCACATGTGAGGCATTGGGTTCAATCCTTAGCACCACATAAATAAATAAATAAATAAAATATAGTTCTTATGTAAATCTACAACTAAAAATATTTAAAAAAATACTAAACAGCAAAACAAAAGCAAAACCAAAAAAAAAAATAAAACAAACAAACAAGCAAAAAAAAAAAAACCCGAACAAATGAAAAAAGAAATTTTCTTTAAAGTTCTTGCCACACACACACAAATGTGAGGTGTTGGATACGTTAATTAGCTTGATTTTGGTTATTATTTTACAATATGTATCACACTTTACACCTTTAGTGTTCCTATTTGTCAACTAAAGCTGGAGGAAAAAGGCAGAATAAAGAAGAAACACAGTGCCACTTCCCATATAACCACTCAATGACATGGGTGAACAGCATTTGAGGCAGGGATTCCTCGGTTCATGGATGCCAACAGAGGGTATGTATCTACAGAGTTATGCATTATGCATTCCACTTTAAGGACAACTATTCAATTTGCAATGTTCTTTAATTTAACAAGAAAAAGTGTAAAAGTATGCCTCCCAGTCCAGTAAGAAAGGCCATGTAATGTTTAAGCGGTGGAGTCATGTTTTTAAAACTTGAAGTTTGGGTATGGGGTTGTGGCTTAGTGGTAAGAGCACTTGCCTAACATGTGTAAGGCCCTGAGTTAGATTCTCAGCACCAAATATAAATAAATGAATAAAATAAAGGTCCATACATCTAAAAAATTTTAAAAAACCCTTGAAGTTCAGGTTTACAGTGGGATTAACGATGCATACTTAATTCTGCACAGCAGCATAGTGTAGGGGTTAATGCTTGGGACACGGACAGTCTGGGGTCAAACCCCAGCTCTACCTCTTGTCCTTAGATTACTAAACTCACTGTGACTCAGTTTCCATCCATGGTAAGATAGAGAGAATAGATGGTAGTGTCTATCAGAGTTCAGGTGATGATTAGGTGAATTATTATTAATGTATTATTATAGCACTTCAGGCGGTGTGTAGCATGCTATATATTATTAGAGCTCTGTGCGGCCCATTTTCTCTAATTATATTTATAGGGCAAGGTAGTAGCATTAGCATTCTCCTCTCTTCCCCCACTTCCCACAACAGCTCCCATTAGTCCAACATTTAAGTGTATCCATGCACCCCAACAGCTCCTTCCCATAACCCCTTCCTCTATTCTTCCTAAGCTTGCCAAGATCATACCTAACTTCCTTGTTCCGGTCAAGTTATATTTGACCAGATTTTTTACCAGTAGTTTTTGTTTGTTTGTTTGTTTGTTTTACAAAATGAACTACCCACTTTGCTCGGTTTCTAGGATTGAAGCGATTTGGCTTTCCACTTGAAGGACAGTCTGCTTAGGAATAAACTTCTTCCCCTTCAGACCACAGAATCCACTTTGCCCTGGGAGGCATCCTCCCCATGCTGCCCACTCTGGAATTTGCCCTCCCTCCCCAGAGGCTCTTATGTTGGTTTGTTTTGCTATTAAAATATTTTAGGCCCAAGAAAGAATGGAGAAAATAGGTATGTAATCTGTCCTTGTGTTATAATATGCAGATGTAACAAATAACATTTTCCATAATTACTTCAGAGATTTTTGATGAAAATTAATTGCTTTAGATCATTGAAGCTGTCTTTATGCATGGCCTCAGCCCCACCTCTCCATCCATCCATCCATTCCTAACAGGTCGCTACCATCTAAGAGGCAATTATCTTCTTCCCACACACTTTTTTACAGTTAGTTAGTACTATATATGTGTTTATAGTCAACATGTAGCATTGTTTGTGCATTTTAGACTTCACATAAATCATATTATCTTATCAATAGGGCTTCTGTTACTTTCTTTGTTTAGTCAATGTTATATTTTCAGTATTTCTCCGTGTCAATATTGTGTAGATGTAGTCATTTTTAAATCGCTGTGTGCATAATATTCCATTGCACACATGGAAATCTTACAGTTTTTTATTTTGTGATATTCCAAGCTGAGATTCATTTACCATCTGTAGAGTTCCATCTTGACATGACTGCAGCCATCTTGAGTCGTATCTGCTGCCATTGCCCCTAGGTAACCCTGCTCATTTTCCCCACATAGTTTCCCAGCATTTTCTTTAAAGAAAAGAAAACCATTAGAGTAGTACATGGAATTTTATGACCAGACCCTGGCTCTGTGAGTGCCAAGAATTCCAGCTTGAATGAAGTCACCTTTGTCCTGACCCATCTCTCTGACCCAAATCATCTGGGATCCACTTGACTTGCTCCTGGATCTGTCTTTGGTCTCATGGCATTGTGTGGCTGTTCTCATACACTGGGACTGGGCTTTTCCAGAATGTTGTCTATCTGACTTTGTATGTCCCAGTGTGACCATTCTCCTGGGATCCTGGATCTCTAACTTGGCTTCACATTGGAACCCCCTGGAGAGTTTTCAAAATACTGATTCCTAGGTCCCATCACTAGCTGTATTCTGATTAAATTGGTCTGTGTGCAGCCTGAGCATCCACATTTTAAAACACTCTTCCAGGGCTAGGGATGTAACTCCATGATAGAGTTCTTGTCTAGCATGCACAAAGCCCTGGGTTCCATCCCCAGCACTGAAAAACAAAACAACAAAACAAAACCTCTCCAGGAAATTAGAACACACAGAAATATTTGAGAAATACTTTCTATGATTCAGAATAGGAACTGCTAATCACCTGTGGCTATCCAACTTTCAATAAATTAAAATTACCTGTATTAAAAATTCAGTTCCTCAGTGGCACAAACCGTACTTCAGGTTTCTAATACCCACAGTGGCTATAATATTGCAGAGCACGGATGGAGAACCTTCCCAACATTGCATAGAGTTCTGCTGAACAGAGCTTCTTGAGGGAGTGTACTGGTCAGAGGATGGTCCCTCATCAGCTGGACTGACTGCTTTCCACAGCCACTGTATTAGTTTTCCATTGCAGTTGTTACAAATTGCCACACATCTAGTAGCTTAAAGGACACATATTTATTATCTTAAAGTTCCTTAGGTTGGAAGCCCAACACAGGTGTCACTGGATTTCAGTTCAAGCTCTTGTTCCTTCCTGCGGGTTCTTGGGGGGTCCATTTCCTTGCTTATTCAGGTTGTTGAGAGCTCAGTTCCTCGTGCTTTGTGATGGCCCATTTTGTGTGTCAGCTTGTCTGGGCTAAGGGACTTCCAGATAGCTGGTGAAACATTGTTTTAGGGTGTCCCTATGGGGGTGTTTCTGGAAGAGACAGATTAGCATTTGGGTCTGTAAGGAGGAGGAAGATTCACCCTCCTCCATCTGGCCCCATCATCCAACCCATGGAGGCCTGAATAGAACAGGAATGTGGAGGAAAGGTGACTTCTCTCTCTGTTCCTGAGTTGGGACACCCACCTACTCTTGTCCTTGCCCATTGGAGTTCCTTTGGACTGCAGGACTTAAGGTAGTGCCTCTAGCACTACCCAGCGCCAGGTCTCACCCTTCAGATTTAACCTGGGGCTCAAACCAGCTCTTCCCAGTGCTCAGGCCTTCAGACCCACATGGGATCATGTCACTGGGTTTCCTGCTTCTCCAGCTCGCAAATTGCAACTTGTGGGACTTGGCTTCCATAATTATATGAGCAAATTCCCATAATAAACATCCTCCTTCATATTTATATATTATTGGTTCTCTTTCTCTGGAGAACCCTGATTAATGCATGGTTCTTGATATATAACTTAATATAATACATGTCTCCCAGAAGCCCATGTATTAAAGTCTTGGTCCCAAAACTGGTGCCACCAGTTGTGAAACCTTTAAGTGGGGCCTAATGGGAGGTCATTTACTTTCTGGAGGTATGCCCTTAAAAGGCTGAGGACCCTGGTAACTTCCTCTTTCTCTTTTGCTTCTTGGTCATGAAGTCAGTGGTTTTGTTCTACCGTGCACTCCTTCCATGATGTACTGCCTTATAACAAGTCTGGAATGATGGAGTGGACTGGAACTTCTAAAACTGAACTAAACAAGCCTTTTCTCTTTATAAGTCGATTATTTCTGATTTTTCATTATAGTAACACAAAGCTGATTAACATGGTTATAGGATTAAGGTACCATTTTCCTTGATGGCTGTCAGCTGGGGGTCATTTCCTGCCTCTAATAGCCACTGCATGCCTTGACTCATGGCCCTCTAACTGTCTTCAAAGCCAGCCACAGTGAGTGGAGTCCCTCTGACAACTTAACTGCCTCATCTCTGAAAAGGCTTTTTTTTTTTTTCCTTAAGTGTTCTGGTGATAAAATTGGAGCCACCCACATTGATAATCCAGAAGGATCTCTCTATCCCTAAGCTGAATCTCTTCTGAAAAGTCTCTTTTGCATTGTCAAGGGGAGCAGGGTGCAGACATCTGTGGGAGGCCATTATTGTAGTAGCCATGCCAATTTTTGTGTATAAGCTAGCATCTTGGAGGTACTTCTTCTGCACATGTTCACAGTCACTTTGCATGATTATTCCTTAATATTCTGCCGCTGTGGGTATACAGAGATGTCACCTGATTGCTCAGGAAAGTGATGAGTTTTGGTTTTCTAAAGATGATGAAGTTTACCAGAGGCGGCGCTTTCTATGGTTAGGTTTGTATCAGGACTTCCTGGGATCACTGTCCCACATGATCTGTGGCTCTCCACAGGCAGGGTGAGCTTTAGGAGGGTTTAGTAATCAGAGAGTAGATGATTTTTCTCTGCTGTTCTTTTAGTTCTGTTCTCTGTGACTCAGCTTTGGCCTCCAGGTGACAAGATAGTTTCAGCAGTTCCAGGATTTTGACCTATATCATGCCGACTCTGTCCTTGATCTGAAGACGAAAATTCTTGGAGACATCTTTGATTTCTCTCTTTCCCTCTCTGTCTACCCTGTCAGCCAACACTATTAGGTGCTAGCCAGAGTTCCATCACAGTGATAAATGCCGAGGTAATCACGTTATGAAGAGAAAATGGCTCACAGATTTGGAGAGTTCAGTCCATGGTCAGTTGGCCCTGTTGCTTTGGGGCCTGTAGTGAGGCAGCGCATCATGGCGGGTAGTGTGTGTGGGAGCGTCACCTCTCACCTGGAGCGAGCGTGGCCTGTGAAAGAGAGAAAGAGGAAAGAGACTGGGACCCCCTTGAGGGCAAGCCCTCAATAACCCAAGACCTTCCACTTGGCCCTGCTTCTTAAAATTTCCACCACCTTTCAGGAGCCCCAAGCTGGACACCAAGCCTGAATGTATGGGCCTTTGGGGGACATTTCAGATCCTAATGGGCTGTTTCTTAGCCCCTCTCGCTGTTATCCTGCTTGGGGCTATCATCATCTCAAACTGGCCGATTGAGGAGCCTTTTAATGGGACTCCACTTTCACCCTTGCCCCCAGGCATGCCTAGCATGCAGTTCTCTCAAGAGCATGGATTGGATCACATCCCTCCCTTCTGTGTCCAGGCCCCCCACAGGGCCTTATTATACCAAGCCCCTCCAAGTCCTTCTGACTGATCTCCTGTAGGTGTCCTTGCTTTCTGCAGCCACACTGGTCCTCCCTGGTCCTATTCTTCCTTGGAGTTTCCCAGGCACACCCCTGCCTCAGGACTGTTCCATCTGATGGGCATGGGTTTCCCCTGAGGCCAGAATGTTTTGGTCACTCCATTGAACCATCTCTTTCCCACCTCTTGCCCCCGCCCATTTCCTTTTAAGATATTGCAGAATCCTCTTGTTTGTTGTGGTCATTCTTTATGGTCTGCCCCCCAACCCTGCTCTATGAAGCAAGCATTTCTGTCACTTTTGCTCACTGCTATCTGCCCAGGGCCTAGAACAGTGTCTGGCACAGACTAGGTGCCCAGTGAAAGGGATGATGAAGATGGAAGGCTTCTATGAACAGAGGCTAAACTAAAAAGTCATGAGATTTAAAATGTTTAATGAGAAACATGTTTAGTATATGATACTAATAATATTATAAGTAGTAATAACACTATATAGTAGTATTTATTAGAATAAAACTATATAATGATTATAATAATAGTATTATTAGCATCATAATACTAAATTATTATTATTATATTATTATTATATATTGTTGTTGTTCTTCATCTTCTTAGAAATGGCTTGAATGACAATAACTAAATATAGCAACTCTGGAACTAAGGGGTGACAACTTGTGCTTTTAACCCCTCCCTACGGTGATTGCTTTAAGGTAGACTTTATTATTAGAGATGAATTAAAAATCAGAAATATGTGTCTAACTTTTGAAATGAGAGCTCTTAGGCGAGAGGTCTTCTGGAATTTGAAATCTTCAGCAGGCTTATTTGTCTTATGGTTTGCCAGGCCCTTCACACCTGGCCACAGACCAGAGAGCTAATCCATTCTGAGTGTGTTTCTATGGGCGCCCTCAGCAGCCAAGTGAGGGGCTGCATGAGATGCCAGGCAGGCCTCCAGCACTGATCAGGGTGGCACTTGTGTAGTTATTCGCATGCGAGTGTTTTATTTTCAGGGCTCTCACTTGCCACTTGGGACGTGTGCTCTAGCCTCTCTGCTTCCTTGATCTTCCCTTTGTCGTTGATGTCAGAGCCAGGGCAGGTTTGCTTTGAGGATGGTGTGCCCAGTGTGCGTGCATCAGTCCTGTGTGAAATCAGGGGTGTCATTTCTTTGAGCTGCTGTCATTCTGGGGACTTCTACGCACATAGTCAGTCTCTCTTTTAGAATAACCTGAGCATTGACAGCATAGACTAGTTACTTTTTAGTAACTAGATAGATTGGTGTGTTTTAAATGCTACTCTGAATTGCCATTGTGCCTTAGTTTCAGGGTTACTGCATAGTAGCTGTAATACTTTCCTATTTCCTAAAAACTCTTTTCAGCATCCTTGTTAACATTCATTATAAATCATCCCTTCCTCTGATTAATCTTATTGTTCCTGCTGGGATCTCTCACCACATTATTGTTTGGATGTGAGGTGTCCCCCAAAAGCTCACATGCGAGACTGTGCAAGAAGGTTCAGAGGAGAAATGCTTGCATTGTGAGAGTCTTAACCCAATCAGTGAATTAACCCCCTGATTAACTGAGTGGTAACTAAATGTGGGCAGGGTGTGGCTGGAGGAGGTGGAAAGTGGGCGTGGCTTTGGAGCATATCTTTGTATGCAGCATGTGGAGTCTCTCTGCTTCCCTCTGCCACACTCTTGAACCCTGAGGAATGGAGGTGGCCTTCTATGGATAAGACCTCTGAAACTGTGAGCCCCTGAATAAACCTTTCCTCCTCTACAGTTGTGCTAGTTGGGTCCTTTAGTCACAGCAGCAAAGAAGCTGACTACAACATACCAGTAGGACACAGTCCTTGATTGAGGACTCAGGCCTGACTCCCAGTCCTCCCCTGTACTATCTGGTTTGGAGTCCTTCCCCTCCATCAGGATCTATTGACCAGATGAGTTGATTATGCTGTGATTATTCAAGGCATTTGGAAGTCCTTTATTAATTGTGAACCCTGAAATTCTTTAGCAGGCGTCAAAATTTTTCTTTCCAAAAATCTGTAGGGAACCTTAATTTCAGGTTTTTGGCCAATTTCACTGTTCTATCAAGAGATCCTTCTTTTCTAGAAGGTAAGGCCCCCACTGGACCCATAGGTGACAGGGTCCTGTCTGTGCTGCCTTATAGCTGCTCAGGGTGAAGGCTGCCTTTGGGGAAAACTGACAAGGCCTTGAAAATGTCAGCCAGCTGCTTGTATCCCTAGTTCACATTTTCCTTCCCCATTCCTACCTTCTAGGGCACTATGGCCTGAACAGCCTTGTTCTTTTTTGAAGAAATCCATCCTTAGAAAATAAGTGAATTTGAGTCTGTTGCAGTCTGTGGAAGCAGTTTTGAAAATTCAAGTGTGAGATGCAGAGCTCCCAGCCAAACTGTGCCCAGAAACAGATTCATATGGAAACTCCCCAACCCAAAAAGTAGACAGCCACGGAGGCCCAGCAGAGGAAAGAAAAGGGGTAACCTGTAGGAAGGCCATGAAAGAGGCCCCAGGAGAGTGGTGGAGGGCAGGTGGGCCGGGGGTTAGACACTCAGGGATGTCTCAGACGGGTGTGTCCAGAACATTTCATGGCATCTAAATTCTTCTATGGCCGTGTACTTGGGAGTTAGCCTCTACTCTGCCATCACACTCCATGTCAGCCCATTAATGGGGCCAAATCCTGTTGAAAGTTGCCTCTTCTTCCTGCTGCCATCATCAAAGATTGCTGACCTTGCTTCCTCTCTGCAGTCCACCCTTTGGTCAGCAGCCCAGTGCTCCTTTAGAAGGAGCACATCACCATTCTACAAGGCTCCCCATTTCCCTTTTGTGTACTTTGCTCCACTCTGACGTCAGGTCTCCTCTTCCTTTGGCTTGCTCTCTCTCCCCTCTGTAGCCTCCCAGCCCTCCCGTGGTCTTTCCTTGAATCAGCTCAGTGCTTTTACTAGGGATTCCCCCTGTTCCTCCTAAACTCTAAATGTTCTCATGGCTTGCTTGTTCTCACCACTGTCATGTCTTTCCTTAGATGCCAACTTTTCAGCATCTACACCTTCCCTGAAGGCAGAATCTCAAAATGGTATTTGCACATTAGCGTTCATAGCAGCATGACCCACAACAGCCAAGTGGTGGGAACCATCCATGGGTCCACGGATGGAGGAATCAACAAAATGTGGCATATACCTGCAATGGAATGTTGTTCACTTACAAAAGGAAGGACATTCTGATGCATGCTACCACATGGGTAAACCTTGAGGACGTTATGGGACAGAAAGTAGGACAGTGGCTGTGCCAGGGGCTCTGGGAGCCGGTGGAAGAGGAGTTGTTAAGTGGATATCAGGAAATTCTAGACATCTGCTGTACAACAAGGTAGATATAGTTAGCATTTCAGCTCTGTGTATTTCAAAATGGTTAAGATGGAAAATTTTATGCTTTTGTTTTGTTTTGTTTTTATTTATTTATTTATTTATTTATTTTTTATTATTAGTTGTTCAAAACATTACAAAGCTCTTGACATATCATATTTCATACATTTGATTCAAGCAGATTATGAACTCCCATCTTTACCCCGTATACATATTGCAGATTCACATCGGTTCCACATCCACTTTTTTACATACTGCCGTACTAGTGTCTGTTGTATTCTGCTGCCCTTAATCACACACAGCACTTGGCACCAGTGATACACTTCATAAAGACGTGCCTCAAATCTGGTCACAGCCAGACCACAGGATGGAGGTGGACTCAGATGCTCCTGGGGAGGGCTTATTAGTGTGTCCACCAAGCAGAACATTTACATTCGAGTAGGAATGCTGCTTGAGGAATAGGGACAGACAGGCAGGTCTAGATGGAGGCAAATCCTCACCATTGGCTGAGTGAAGATTGTAGAGTCTTGCTAAGGTGAGAATTGCCTGTTCCCTCCACATGGAGTGAGTTGTCCTGTGGTCCCCTATGTGGCATGACAGGTAGGTCATTGACACCATGCGGATCCCTTTCTCTGTGGACAAAGTAGAGGGATGTGGCTTTTACAAATGGAAAAGTTCCTCATTCTGTTTGCTCCTTCCTAATGTAGATAATGATTTTCAAACTAGGTCCTGTGGAACCCTAGGGTTTTTCCAATCTTTTTCAGATATAGCAGTTTAACTCTGAGTGGCTTTATGTTCTGATGCTCAACATGATGACTCACTTGGCAAAGTGTTCTACTATGTATGGATTTAGGGTCCTCAGAACTGGGTGTTCCAGCTGGCTTTGTCACTTGGCCCTTTTACTGCTGGATAGTTCAAAGCAGGTGGCCCTCCTTGTCCCTGAGATTCTTTATTTTTCCATTTTGAAAGGTCAGGAAGAACACATTTAAAATAAGGCAATGAACGGAAAATGGCTTTTCTTTAAGGTTCAGTGCTTAAGGCTAAGACATCACACAAAAGGAAGTGTTTAAAGAGGGATTTCAAAAGAAAATCTCACTGCAGATGAAAAGAGGCAGACTTTTTTTTAAAAGAACCTGATAGATTCTAGAGAAAAGAAAGAATCCTTGGGTGAATATTCCCTGTAGCATTTATAAAACATTGGCAACTCACCATTTATGCATAAAACCTCAGCAGTACAGAGCTTGGCAGTGGCTTAAGGAACTGAGAGTTCAGCAGGGGATTTGTGCATGACCAGGTACGGTCATTAGAGTGGGAGGGCAAGTGCATTAGTCACCTTGGGCTGCTGTGATAAAACACCACAGGCTGGGGCGGGGGGCGCTTAAACAACAGACTTTATTCTTCAAGTTCTGGAGGCTGGGAGGACCCAGACAAAGGTGCTGTCAGATTCCGTTCCTGGTGAGGACTTGCTTCCTGGTTTACAGATTGCCACTTGAGTGCTGTGTCCTTATGTAGTGGAGGGAGAGAGAGTACCATGTTGCTTCCTCTCATCAGAGTTCGAATCCCAACCTGGGGTCCCCCATTCATGGCTTTATTTAAACCTAATTACCGCCCAGAGTTCCCATCTCCCAGTACCACTCCATTGGGGATTAGAGCTTCAACATAAGAATTTGGGGGGCACCATTCAGTCTGTAGCATCAGGGATAATAATTGCAAAAGGAAGAGAGAATATTGAGGTCTTTCCTCTTTTTTTCCCCCTTGGTGTGCTTCTTTGGGCTTGCAAGTGTCTCTGCTGAGGCTGAAATGTTTCCATCTCTCTCTGTTACAGTAGACAGCCTGGACTTATTAGGTAATCCATATTTTATTCCATATTCTATGGGGTCTGAGGCATATGTAGTTCGGGGACCATTTTAATGACAAATAATACAAAAAATACAAATTCAAAGAAGCCAGGGCATCTCCCAGACACCTTTGGATGGAACCTGAGTATGTGGGAGGCCCCAAAGCTTAAGCTTCATCAGTTTCATGGTAAATCTTGTTGACTCATTTCCTTTTTTTTCCCTTAAAAAATAATGATTATTTGTCATTTTTTTCTTACCTTAGCAGTAATATAGTTCACTGTAGGAAATTTAGAAAATACAGATGAGCTAAAACACCTGCCTTGGTTTCATAAATCTGAAATAAGTACCAGAACTGGTTTAGTATGCATAAGGGGTTTTGATCACAGGATGTGCACATTTTCACATTTCCACACTTCCTGAACCCAGATGCGTCTTTACAGGAGATGGGCTGTTAGCATTGTGAGCAGCAAACTTTTCACCTCCTGTCCTGCCTTGTGGTTATTGGTGTCTTGGATTTGCCAGGATGAGGGGGTTGCTGTGCATGGGCTATCCTCTAAGCACCTTTAGAGGTTGGTGGTGATAGAGGAACAGAAATCAGTGGTGTGGAGGTGACAGAGAGGGTTGTCACCCTACGGTTGACTGTCACAGGCCTCCGAGGAGACCCCTGCTCTCCTCCCATCATCCTGACCTGGAGACTAGAGTGCATTACCTCAGGGGCCTGATTGGGGATTTCATGAAACTCCCTGAGGCATTGGCAGTGTGTAGCTACTTGACGATTTTCTCCAACAAGTCAGATTTTTCCTAAAAAAATATTTTTGTTGTAGCTGGACATAATAACTTTATTTTATTTATTTATTTATGTGGTGCTGAGGATCAAACCCAGTGCCTTACATGTGCTAGGCCGGTACCCTACCACTGAGCCACAACCCCAGCCCCAACAGGTCAGCTTTTATCATGTAGAAGTGGCCTATGAGGTTCTAGGCAAGGGTTGGTGGTCAGGATGCTTGGGGACATTTTGAAAACTCTCTGACACTTTGGGCATAAAGAGGCTGCTTTGGGATCCCTGCAACAAAATAAGCCCACAATTCCAATCTGTTGGAGTCACACTTAACACATGTTTTCTAAGTATGGTGGCCTCCTGGGTGTCTATGGGGCCCGGTTCTAGACCTATGGATACCAACACCTGCAGATGCTCAAGTCCCTTGTATAAAAGGGCATAGAATTTGTATATAACCTATGCAATCTTCTGAATACTTTAAATATTTGGTTACTTATAATACCTAATACAAAGTGAATGTTATGGAAATAGTTATGCAGCTTTGTTTAGGGAGTAGTGACAAGAAGTCTGTCATGTTCTGTACAGATATAGGTGTGGGCCACTGTGAGTGGCTCCTACTATTATTCTTTTTTCAAAATCTTTTAAAAAAATATTTTATTTTTTAGTTGTAGATGGACACAAGATCTTTATTTTATTTTTTTGTGGTGCTGAGGATTGAACCCAGGGCCTCACACATGCTAGGCAAGCACTCTACCGCTGAGCCACAACCCCAGCCCTATTTCAAAATCTTTGTATAACTTTGGAAGAATCTTGTTGAGATGCATCACCACATTAGAACTGCTTCTGTGAAAGGATGTACATGTTTTCTACACTTTCTAAGGGCCTAATGTGACAGTGTTGCCGCCCTATACTTTTGCCAGCCTCAGGTACCATCGTAGGGGCACCAGGGAGACACCAACACTTCCAATTTGAACAGTGAAAAATGTTATTAATGCATTATTATTATTTTACTTAGCATTTCATGAATTGCTCATGACTATTTTTTTTTCTCTCTACTGTGCTGGCATTTGCTTTTTAAGATTCCAGCATTTTTTCCTCTTAGGTAAAATGTTCTTAATCTAGCTTCACACATAAAAGGTCAGAGAGTTTCTAAGAATCCTAAGAAGCATACATGCACAATGCATAATTAATAGATGCCTCAACTTGGAAATACCTGCTTTGGTTCTTCTTTGCAGTTTCTTTGAAGATCTAAAACACCACAGATCCAGTTATAGCCAATTTTGTGCTCTTTCTCAGCCTGTCTATTCTCCTTATAAACAAAGAAAATTCTTTTTTGAATGCCATTTCCTTGTCTCTAGAATCAACAAGTAGGACTTTTGTGTTTTTAAAAATTGCACAAGTGATTTTATCTGCATGCCTCTTTAGCACTTGATGTTGTTTTGCAAATCCACCCAGGGCTGATCTGCATAAACTGATTTAACTCTCTTGTAGAATTCCCTTCTGAGAATATACTTGGTCCTTGTATCCCTCTGGGTTCCACATGCTCTGATTTAAAAACTGTGGATTGAATATATTTTGGGAAAGAATTGCCTCTGTCCTGAATATGTACAGATTTTTTTTCTTGTCATAAATCCTTAAGCAATTTAGTATAAACTATTTACTCAACATTTACATTGTGTTAGGTATAAGTCATCTACAGATGATTTAGAGTATATGTGGGTATGTGTGTAGGTTCAGTGCAAGCACTATGTATTTTATTTTATATTTTTTTGTTCTTTTCCCCCCAACTTTGGATCTTTTAATTAATTAATTAATTTATATGCGGTGCTAAGGATGGAACCCATGGCCTCACGCATGCCAGGCAAGCACTCTACCACTGAGCCACAACTCCAGCCCTATTTTTTGTTCTTTTGAAAATACTGGGGATTGAATCCAGGGATGCTTCTACTATTGCGATACCTCCCCATTTCTTTTTATTTTGAGACAGGGTCTCACTGAGTTGTTCAGACTGACCTTGAACTTGTGATGTTCCTGCCTCAGCCTCCTTAGTAGCTGGGATTGTAGGTGTAAGCTACCACACTCAGTTCGTGCCATTTTATCTAAGGAACTGGAGCATCTTCAGATTTTGGTATTCACAGGAGACCTGGAACCTATCCCTACTTGGATACTGAGGGACAATTGTATATTCCAATTCTTTGTGCTATTGATGACCATTTAGTCATCAAAGCACTGTTTTTGGTGCTTTGCATGGCTGCAAGGATGATCATCTTGGTAGAACCTATATCTAGAAGTAGCATTTCTGGGTTACAGACACTATTTAGCACTGTACTCCCACTAAAATCACCAAATTGCCCTTCAAATTTGTACCTTGATGTTTAAGCCAAGAAGAGCTTAGTAATGCCAGACTTTTAATTTTAGCTAGAATGATAATTTGTGAAATAATATTTCCTCTGGTGGATCCAGGCTGCCTGGGTCCCAACTCACACAGTTCTTTAATAGAAGCATTACAAAATTGTAAATACAAATTTGGTCATAAAAGTGGGTATTTATTTAGAATGAGAAAATAAATCACAACAAATGATAATAACCCAATCAACAAATGGGCCAAGGACCTGAACAGACCCTTCTCAGAAGAGGATATACAATCAATCAACAAATATATGAAAAAATGTTCATCATCTCTAGCAATTAGAGAAATGCAAATCAAAACTACTCTAAGATATCATCTCACTCCATTCAGAATGGCAGCTATTATGAAGACAAACAACAATAAGTGTTAGGGAGGATGTGGGGGAAAAGGTATACTCAAACATTGCTGGTGGGACTGCAAATTGGTGCAGCCAATATGGAAAGCAGTATGGAGATTCCTTGGAAATCTGGGAATGGAACCACCATTTAACCCAGCTATCCCTCTCATTAGTTTATACCCAAAGGACTTAAAAACAGCATACTACAGGGACACAGCCACATAAATGTTTATAGCAGCACAATTCACAATAGCTAAAGTGTGGAGCCAACCTAGATGCTCTTCAGTGGATGAATGGATAAAAAAAAATGTGGCATATATACACAATGGAATTTTACTCAGCAATAAAAGAGAATAAAATCATGGCATTTGCAGGTAAATGGATGCAGTTGGAGAAGATAATGCTAAGTGAAGCTGGCCAACCCCCCAAAAACAAATGCCGAATGTTTTCTCTGATATAAGGAGGCTGACTCATAGTGGGGTAGGGAGCAGGAGCATGGGAGGATTAGATGAATTCTAGATAGGACAGAGGGGTGGGAAGGAAACAGAAGGGAAAGGAAGGGGGCAGGGTATTAGCAAGTATGGTAGAATGTGATGAACATCATTATCCAAAGTACATGTATGAAGACACGAATTGGTGTCAACATACTTTATATACAACCAGAGATATGAAAAATTGTGCTGTATATGTGTAATAAGAATTGTAATGCATTCTGCTGTCATTTATTTTTTAAAAAATCAATAAAAATGCTTTAAAATATAACAAATGTATCACATGATCAGAAAAATAACATTTAAAAATTAATGAATTGTGTGATACACTGCTGTAATGCTTTTCCTCTACCTTATCTTGGTTGATTACTCATTGCGTATTCATATAGCAATGGTTTTGTAATGAATTTTCTTTAGATCTTTAGCAGTTTATTTTTGTCTAGCATAGCTCAATAAAATGTTCTAAAATGAGCAGGGCATGATGGTGTGCACCTGTATCCCAGCAACTTGGGAGGCTGAGGCAGGAGAATCACGAGTTCAAAGCCAGCCTCAGCAGGTTAGCTAAGGCACTTAGCCACTCAGCAAGACCCTGTCTCTAAATAAAATATAAAAAGGGGTGGGGATGTGGCTCCATGGTTCAGCGCTCCAGGGTTCAAGTCCCTTTATAAAAAAAAAATCTAAAATGATGATTTTTAATTTTTATTTTCTAGCTGTTATTTGCACAATATAAAGTTTACCATTTTAAGCTGTGTAATTCACTGGTTTTTTTTAGGATAGTCACAGCATTGAATAATTATCACCATGATCTAATTCTAGAACATTCAAAAAGAATGTTTCCATTTCCCCCTAAAGAAATCCCCTACTTGTTAGTAGTCACCTCCAATTTCCCCTCCCTCTTGCCTCTGGCACTCACTAATCTTTCCTTGTCTTTAATTCTGACTGTTCTGGACATTTCGTACAACTGAAATGAGGCAGCATGGGGCCTTTGGTTCTGGCTTCTTAGCATAAGATTTTCAAGGTTCATCTATGTTTTGGCATGTGATAGTCCTTCCTTTCTGATGGCAAGTGACATTCCATCCTATGTATATATCACATTTTGTTTATCAGTTGATGGACATTGGTTTGTTTCTACTTTTTGGATGTTATGATTAATGCTGTTATAAAAATTTAGTGTACAAGATGTTGTGTGAATATATCTTTTAAATCCTGTTAGGTGTGTCTAGGAGTAGATTTTCTGGTGATTTAATGTCTAACATTTGAGTGACTGCCAAACACTTTTCCACAGCAATCACAGCATTACACCTTCCTACTGCATTGTAGGAGCGTTCCAATTTCTCCAGATCTTCGACAACACTTATTTTATTTATTTATTTATTTCTTATGATAGTCATCCTAATGGGTGTGATTGATGCCCACTGTGGGGATTTGAACTGTATTTCCCAAATGACTAATGATGTGGACATAATTTCCTGTGCTTATTGGACATTTTTTATGTCCTCTTTGGAGAAATTTTTATTCAAATCCTAGAACCATTTTTAAATTTAGTTATTTGTCTTCTAGTTACTGAGTTGTTAGAGCTTTGTATATTCTGAATTCCAGACCCTTGTCAGATATATGATTTGTAAATGTATTCTTCCATTCTATGTGTGGTTTGGTTACTTTCTTGATAGTCTCAATTGAAGCACAAATGTTTTTAATTTTTATGAGGTCCATTTTATCTATTTTTCTTTTGGTTGCATGTGTTTTTGGAATCCTATCCAATAAACCATTGCTTATGTAAAAGTCACATGAATATATACTATATTTTCTTCTAGGATTTTAAGAGCTGTATCTCCTAGTAGGTCTTTGATCCATTTTGTACAAATTTTATGTATGGTGTGAGGTAGGGACCTCTTTTCATTGTTTTGCAAGTGGATGTCTAGTTGTCCTAACCCAGTTTTTGAAAAGTTCTTTTTTTCCTCTACTGAGTGTCTTGATATTCTGTTGAAAATCATTAATCAATCTATGGGCTTAGTTTTAGACTCTCAGTTCTATTCCATTGATGTCTTTGGTGACATTTCTGACCATGTCACACTTTCGTGATTACTGTAGCATAGTAGGAAGTTTGAAATCAGAAAATGTGAGCCCTACAAATCTGTTATTTTTCGAGACTGCTTTGCTATTCTTGTTCTCAGGCATTTTTGTTTATTCTCTAGGTGTTCCTGTATGTAAAAGCAGTATTTGTGAAAAGAGATAATATTACTTCTTCCTGCTCAGTATGGATACATTTTATGTCATTTTATTGTCTGGAACTTTCTTGCCATGTTCAGTAGAGAGTGATGTCTTTGTTTTATTCCTCATCTTATGGAGGAAGTTTTCAGTCTTTCTCCATTAAATATGATATTAGTTATCAATTTTTCATAGATATTCTTTACCAAATTGAGGAATTTCCTTTATATTTCTAGTATGTTAATTTTTAAAAAATAAATACCATAAAATGTCATTGGAATTTGTCAAGAGCTTTTTCTGTGTCTTTTGAAATGACTTTGTAGGTGTGTTCTTTCTTCTATTAGTAAGTTCTATCATTAATTGGCTTTCATCTTGTCAGATAAACCTCATATTTCTGGTTTAAATCCCATTTTGTCATGGTGAGTAACCCTCATATGTGGTTGGAGTGTATTTGCTAATATTTTTGCTGATGACTTTTTCATCTTAATATAAGGGATGTTGCTCTATAGTTTTCTTGTGGTATCAGTAGAAGAGTTGGAAGAAGATTCTCTTGTTTTCCTATAAACATTTTGTAGAATACAACAGTGAAGCAGGTCATAGGCTTTTCTCCTTGAAAATTGTGTTTTTGTTTGTTTAAAATTTTTCTATTGCTGACTCACTCTCTTTGTTACAGGCCTGTTTCTTCTGAGTTGGTTTTGGAAGATTGCGTTTCTAGGAAGTTGTTCATTTCATCCAGGTTATCTAACGTGATGGCCTCCACTGGTTTGTAGTATCCCTTAGAATATTATGTTCCTTTTGTTAGGTCCCTTGTGATGCCCTCTTTTATTCCTGGCTTTAATAATTTGAGCCTTTCCTATTTTCTTCCTTGGTCAGTCTAATGAAAGTTTGTCAATTTATCTCTTACATCTTTTCAAAGAAGCAATTCTGCTTTGGTTGATTTTCTCTGTGGTATTTCTATATTTCATCTACTTCTGCTCTGGTTTCTTTCTTTCCTTTGGTTTAAGTTTAGTTTTTGTTCTTTTTAGTTTACATGGTAGAAGTGTAGATTATTGATTTGAGGTTTTCTTTCTCAGTGGAGACATTTGGAGGTATAAATGTCCCTCTGAGCAGTGTTTTTACTCAGAAGGATTAAATTCTGGTATGAAGTATTAAGCTTTGGCTTGTTGAGTTTTCCTTTTCCCCCAGTTCCAATGTGTTTTATAATTTCCCTTGTGATTTCTTTAATCTATTACTTATTTAGAAGTGTGTTGTTTATATTCAGTTTTCCTTCTTCTTGATTTCTAAACATGTTCTTTTATAGTCAGAGAACATACTTTGCATTATTTGAATATTTTTAAATTTATAGTCTTATTTTCCTCCCAAGTGTGGATTCTGTCCTGGAGAATGCACCATGTGCTCTTTAGAAGCATGCGGGTTTCTGTTGTTGACTTGGTTGATCTATAGGTGTCTATTATGTTCACCTGGTTTTTGGTGCTCTTCAAGTATTATTTCCTTGTTGATATTCTGGTCTAAATAGTTCAATCTGTTATTGAAATTAAGGTGTTGAATTTCCCAACTATTATTATTAGATTTTTCTGTGCTCTTCTTGAATTTTCTATTTCTTTGCTTCATATAATTTTTAAACTCTGTTGTTAGGGACATGTATATTTGTAGTTATTATGCCTTCTTGGTGGATTGAACTTTTTTTAATATTATATGATTCTTTGTGTCTAATAGCATTTTTTTTTCCTTAAAATCCATTTGGTCTGTTACTAGTATACCTATTTCAGCTCTTTTGTTTCCTGTTTTCACAGAATATCTTTTTCTGTCTTTTTATCTAAAGGGTGTTTCTTTTGCTCCCTGCTTTTTGGGATGAGAGTTTAATCCATTTATATAATTACTGATAATGAAGAATTTAATTCTGCCATTTTACTATTTTTTTAATACTTGTTATGTCTTTTTTATCCTCAGTTCTTCTACTACTGCCAATTTTTGGTGTTAAATAAATATTTTCTAGAGTACTTTTTTATTACATTGTTATTACTTTTAAAATATATTTTGAATTATTTACTTAGTGGTTGCTCTGGAAATCACAATTAATACCTTAATTTATTTCAAAATGATTCTGATGGATTTCTTTAGTTATTTCACCAGTTATAAAAGCATATTTATCTGTGGTGCATGCCTGTTATGCCAGTGGCTCAGGTGGCTGAGGCAGGAGTATTGACAGTTCAAAGCCAGCCTCAGCAACTAAGTGAGGCCCTAAGCAACTCAGTGAGACCATGTATCTAAATAAAATACAAAAAGGGCTGGGTATGTTGCTCAGTAGTTAAGAACCCCTGAGTCTAATCCCCGATACCAGGGGGAAAAAAGCATATTTATTTACTTATTGGTGCTGGGAATTGAACTCAGGTGTGCTGAGCTACATCTCCAGGTCATTTTTTTCCTTTTAATTTTGAGGCAAGGTCTTGCTAAGTTGCTGAAGCTGGCTTAGAACTTGCCATTCTCCTGCCTTAGTGTTTTGAGTCACTGGGATTACAGGCATGTGCCACCAGCCTGCCTTTAAAAGGCATATTTAAAGTCTTTGTCTAGTAAATCTTACGTCAAAGTCTCTTTACAGGCAATATCTTTTGATTGAGTTTTACCCTAGTTGAGTCATACCTTTTTTCTTTTTTTGTCCTGGGGATGAACCCAGGGTCGCTTTACTACTGAGCTACATCTCCAGTCATTTTTATTTATTTATTTTTAAAGACAGGGCCTCACTAAGTTGCTGAGATTGGCCTTGAACTTGTGGTCTTCCTGCCTCAGCCTCCTGAGTTTCTGAGATTATAGGTTTGCACCATCATATCTTAGCAAGCCATAATTTCTTGTTTATTTGTGTTCCCCATATTTTTTGAAAAGAAGATATTTTGACTGTTGTCACTTAACTCTAGAAATCAGATTCTTACCTCCCAAGGATCAGCTATTGTTGTAGCTTGTTTCAGTCATTTTGTGTTCAATAGCATTTCTGAACTAATACTGTATAGTCTAAGTATATTCTTTGTTGTGTACGCCCACTAAAGTTTCTGCCTCCTTGGCTTAGTAGTCTGCTACTAAGACACGATGTTAGATAGAAATTTCTATAAATGCCTGGAACCAAAACAAACAAACAAACAAACAAACAACCCAAATCCTTCCTAGTCTTTTGAGGGGATCTCTGTGGATGTTGGGTCCTGCCTACAATAACCACCCAAGCTGCCAACAATTTCAACGGGGCCTTTGCTTCCTGTTTGTGTACAACATCAAGGTGAGACATAAATATGATGTTAGTGCCTTCTCACATATCTTTCCTGCACAATTAGACAGCTCTCCACGTTTGTTGACCTCCAGATTCCCAGGGATATTTATGAAGTTTTCAGTCTAGGTATTTTCATTCCCTAGTTTTTTCTCTGTAAGTTTTTTTGGTTAGTCTGTTGCTTGCCCTCATTGTTATGTATTACCTCAGGTATAAGGGAATAAACATTTACCTGGAAACATTTTTGACAAATGTTGCAGCAACAGCTTTAGTACTGAATGAGTTCCTAGTTAGATGAAATGAAATAAGCATTTTTAGCTGGTTTCCTAGGGAGCTAGCAGACAGGGAAAGAAATAATGAAATTTCCTTATTAAAGAGATCTATTGTACTTCGTCTACTATGGGTCAGGTATAGGCTATTATTTATAAGGCTACTGCTCACTTGGGAGTGGGGAATGGGGCTAGAGTAAGAAAACCTCTGTAGGGCTCACTGTTTTTACTGAGCTTCAGCCATCTTTCTTTCTTTTTTAATATTGGGGATTGAACATGGAGGATTTTATATGTGAGTTACATCTTCAGACTTTTTAAAATTTTATTTATCTCTGAGTTTTCCAGGCTGGCCCTGAACTTGCAGTCTATCTTCTTGCTTCGGCCTCCTGACTTGCTGGGATTACACAGTGTGGCACTGGGCCTGGCTTTACCTGTCTTTCTTGAATGAGCACTTCCCATATTGCTGTACCCTTTGGTAATTTTCATAGTTCCTAGAAAGTTGATTCTAACAGATTTTGTATTTTTCCCATTGCTTTCATTGAAGGATAGAATTTGCTTTAGTATTTTTTATTGATATATAAAATTTCACTTTAATATTGTCATTGATGTTATACCTTAAGGGTTTGTGTGCATATTTACTTATTTATTTATCTGGACATTTCTTTCAGCATTTTTAGGATTATTATACTGTTGGAAACTTTCATCAAGTCTCTTTATGTATCAATGGTTACATTTCAGAGCACTTTAAGTTTTATCTTAAATATGTCATTGTCCTGCTGGTATTGGGTGCTGTGTCATATATTTTATATTGGTTAAAACCCTGGCATTTGGGGAATAAAAAAACTGTCATTTCACTACACTGGGTGAATAAGGATAATGGGTAGCAGATATAGATATATCCTCACACACTAATCCTCTTGGGGAAGGCAGCAGCAATGTGACAGATTATATCAGTGTGTCCCAAAACCTTATATATCTCTTCTCTATATTCCAAAAAGCCCATGGTCAGCTTTACCATCCCCCAACTAAAAGGCAATTTTTATAGGAGAGAGAGAGTGGCAAGACCCAGTAATCATTAGAGATTGTGTAAAAGTAAGTTAACACATAATTTGACAAAGACTGCAAAATCTTATGACCATGTCAACACCATGGGAAGCCATTGCACTGGAAAGGGCCCACGTGAGTGAAGAGATCTTGGAACTTAAACTTAATTAGCATCATATACAATCTACCTGGAGTTATTAACTTGTATTTCCTGATTTTTCCATGTTTTTTTTTATTGGTGCATTATAATTATATATAATAGTGGGATTTGTTCTTACATATTCATACATGCCTATGATGTAGCAATATAATTTGATCAGTATAATTCCCCAGTATTTTCCCCTTCATATTTCCTGAACTAATGAGGTTGAGCTCATTTTCATGTTATCATTGAGATTTTCTTCTTTAAATTACTTATTCATATCTCTTGTCTCTTCTCCCATTGGTATTTGCCTTTTTTCTATTGATTTATAGAATTTTATAAATGTAGGTGCTATAAAAATGTCACAAACATATTGTAGATTCTGCACTGTCATTTACCCACATTTATAGCTTATCATAAAGAATCTGAAATTCTATAGTTAAATCTTAAGTATTTATTTAATGATTTTTTTCTTATTTAAGAAATAATTTCATATATCAATAAATGGAAAGTTTAAAAAAATTTACATACTAATCTATAACAGACTATGTATGTGAAGGTTACTTTTGTGTGTAGTAGGTGGTAGAGTTTTGTTTTTTTTTTAATAGATTTCCAGTTGTTTCAGGTTTCTGGGAATTATTTATTTATCTATTTTCTGTGGATCTGTTTCTGGGATTTGAATTTTGTATCTTTGGTTTTTGTGAATCTGATACTGGTATCATAGTGTTATAATTCTTGGTTTTTTAGCAAGTCTAAATTTCACTTAGAGCAATTTCTTTGTAGTTCTTCAATTTAAAAAATTCTATATCATTCAATCTTTTCTCTTACATATGAACTTTTTAATATGTAGGTCAAATTCTGTCAGAATCTCTGTTAGAAATTTGATTGGATTTGCATCTAATTTATAGATAGGTTTCATGGGGAAATACATAATTGTAGTATTAAATGTTCCCTCCACAGATATTTGTTAAAGAATACATTTTCAAAATATCCATTCGGAGGGGTGGGGGAAGAAGGAAAAGTGGTGAAGAAAGCCTTTATGGTATGCTACTGAGAGAGTAACATTCACAGTATGGGTTTATAGCAGGGGGAGAGAAAGGCACAGAAAGTTTACCTAAGTTTGAAAACTTCCCAAATCTGGAGAGAGGTATGGATATCTACAAACATGAAGCTCTATATACAATCAGGTTCAACCCAAAGAAGACTTCACCAAGGCACATTGCAATATGACCATTGAAAATCAAGCTGACCATGGTGGCTTGGGTCTCTAGTCAGCTTCTTGAGAAGCTGAGACAGGAGGATCACTTCAGCCCATAAGTTCAAGATCAGCCTGGGCTGCAAGTGAGACCCCATTAAAAACAAAACTTAGCCAACCGTCTAATCAACTAATCAATGAAACAAACATGAAAACAAACAAACAAACAAAAAAATAAAGACCAAGAATTAATTTGATAGCAGCAAGAGAATAGAAGCTTGTCATATACAAGGGAATTGTCATAAAGCTCTCAGTAGATTTCTCAGAAACCTTGCAGATCAGGAAAAGAGGGATGATTTATTCAAAGTGATGAAAGAAAAGGAAATGTGCCAACCAAGTATAATTTACCCATCAAAGTCGTTCTTTAGAAATAAAAGAGAATAAAAACTTCCCTAGACACTAGACCAGCCTTACAAGAAATACTAAAAGTAGTTATTCAGGTTAAAACAAAAGGACACTAATTGGTAACATGAAAATAAATGAAAAGTGTAAAATTCTTTGGTAAAGATGTGCATATAGTAAAATTCAAAATACTGTTAGTAAAGGCTGGGGCTGTAGCTCAGTGGTAGAGTGCTTGCCTGGCTAGCACAAGACTCTTGCTTTGATCCCCAGAACTACCAACAAAACAAAACAAAACAAGTCTCTAAGAATATAATGGTAGTGTAGAAATCACTTAACTCTAGTATCAGAGCTAAAAAGTAAAGATATTATAGTCACAATAAGTTAATGGATGCATAATATTAAAAGATGTAAATGGTGACATCAGAATCAAGTCAGTAGAAACCAAAGAGAAATAGCTATAGATATATCACAAAAAAATAAACTTCAAGTCAAAAATTGTGGAAGGATACAGAAAGATCATTATCATTTCATTTTTTTAGAATTTTTTCATATTTTTTATTTGTGCACATAGTTTTACATAATGGTGGGATTTGTTACATATTTGTACGTGCACATAATATAACAATATAATTTGGCCAACATCATTCCCCAGTATTTCCCCTGTCTTCCTCTCTCCTCCTGGTCCCATTCCTCTACTCTACTGAGCTCCCTTTGATTTTCATGTGCCTTGTCTTCCCTGACACCAGAAAGATCATAATATAATGAAAAGGAAGAGTTGAGGATGGAACTCAGTGGTAGAGTGCTTTCCTGCCATGCACAAGGCCCTGGGTTCCTTCCCCAGCATTGCAAAAAAAAAAAAAATGCCAAGAGAATATAACAATTTAAAATATACATGCATCAACCTTCATAGCACTTAAATATATGTAGCAATTAGTAATAAATCTAAATGAAGCCGGGCTCAGTGGTGCACGCCTGTAATCCCAGTGGCTCAGGAGCCTGAGACAGGAGGATTGCCAGTTCAAAGCTAGCCTCAGCAATGGCGAGGTGCCTAGCAACTCAGTGAGACCCTGTCTCTAAATAAAATACAAAGTAGGACTGGGGATGTGGCTCAGTAATTGAGTGCCCCTGAGTTCAATCCCCAGTACCCCAAAACAGAAAACAAAACAAAACAAAAACTAAATAAAAAAATAACAGTAAAAGTCCTCAGTATCTCATATTTGACAATGGATAGATTGTCTGGACATAAATCAACAAAGAAACAATAGACTTCAACTACATTTTAGATCAAATTAACATAACCAACATACACAAAACATTCCATCAAACAGCATAATACACTTTTATCTCAATCACACAAAACAATAGGAAAAACCCAGCAAAATCAAGATTGGCTTTTTAAAAAGATAAACAAAATTGACAAATAATTTACTAGGGTAAGATAAAAGGAGAGAAGATTTAAGTAAATAAAGTGAGAAATGAGAAGAACACTTTATAGCTGATATCACAGAAATACTATGGACAATAAGAGACTACTGTGAACAATTGTATACTACCACATTAGATAATCCAGAAGAAATAGACTAAATTCCTAGATACACAACAACTACCAAGACTGAATCATGAAAAAGTAAAAAATCTGAGCAGGTCAATAATGAGTAAGGAGATTGAATCAGTAATAAGATCTATCAAAAAAGATAAGCCCAGGACCTGAAGGCTTCATGGGTGAGTACTACCAAACATTTAAAGAAAAATTAATATCAGCTTTTCCAAAAATTGAAAAAGACTCTAATGAGGCTAGCAATACCTGGATAGCAAAGCTAGAGAACACTACAAGAAAAGAAAGTCACAGGTCAGCATCTCTCATCTATACAAATTAAAAATACCTTGACAAAATACTGGTAAACTGATTTCAACAGAACATTAAAAGGATCATTCACCATGATTAAGTGTGATTTATCCCTGGTGTTTTGGTTTGGATCTGAAATGTCCCCCCAAAGCTTATGTGTTCAAGGCTTAGTCTCCAAGGCACCAGTGTTCAGGGACTTTGGAAGATGATTGGATCAGGAGGATCATTGGATCACGTTATCAATGGAGTAATCTGATGATGGATTCATAGTTTAAAGGGCTATTGGGAAGCGGAAGAATCTTAGGAGGTGAAGACTACCAGGAGGAAATGGGTCCTTGGGCGGGAGGGTGTGCTCTTGTGACCCCCCCTTAATTCCTGAATGTCATGAGGTGAGTAGCTGGTCTGTCATACTCTCTCCACCATGATGTTCTGCCTCACAGGCCCAAAAACAATACAGCTAAATGACTCTGGACGAAAACCTCTGAAACTATGACCCAGATAAATCTTCACTCCTTTAAGTTTTCTCATGCATTTTGTTATAGCAATGGAAAGCTGACTAACATACCTGGGATGCAAGGATGGTTCAACAAGCACAAATCAAGAAATGTGTTACATTACCTTACTACAATGAAGGACAAAAGCCATCTGATCATCTCAATATATACAGAAAAAGCATTTGACAAACTTTAGCATCCTTTCATGATTTAAAAAAAAACACTCATTCAATTTAGGTATAGAGGAAATGTACCTCACTAACCTCTCATTTCCAGCTAATATCATACTCAACAGTAAAAGATTGAAAGTCCATTCTCACCACTATTTTTCAACATAGTACTGAAAATCCTAGCACAAGCAATTAGGCAAGAGGAAATAAAAGATTGGAAAATAAAAAGATTGGAAACGAAGAAATAGAATTGTCCCTGTTTCAGATGGCATGATCTTATACATAGAAAACCCTAAAGACAGCACTCAAAAACTATTAGCTCTCATAAACAAATTCAGTAAAGTTGCAGGATACGAAATCATATACAAAAATCAGTTGTGGTGCTTGGTCAGCACATACACTAAAATTGGAACAATACAGAGAAGAGATTAGCATGGCTTCTGCACAAGGATGACACGCAAATTTGTGAAGTATTCCATATTTTTTATGTATACACAATGGAACATTACTCAACATTAAAAGAAAATAAAATTATGGCATTTGCAGATAAATGGATGGAGTTGGACAATATCATGCTAAGCGAAATAAGACAATCCCCCCAAATCAAAGGCTGAATGTTCTCTCTGTGGATGCTGATCCATTATGGGATGGGGCATGGGAAAAATGAAGGACCTTTGATTGGGCAAAGGGGAGGGAGGTATGGTGGGGATATGGGGGTAGGAAAGATGGTGGAATGAGATGGACATCATTACCCTAGGTACATGACTGCACGTATGTTGTGATTCTACATCATGTACAATCAGAGAAACGAAAAGTTGTGCTGCAGTTGTGTATAATGAATCAAAATTTATTCTGCTGTCATATATATCTAATTAAAATTAATTAATTTATTAATTTAAAAAATTAGGTGTGTTTCTATGTTAGTTGATATTTTTCACAAAAATAGAAAAAAAATGCTTAAATTCATATGGAACTGCAAAAGATTCCAAATACCTTGAGCAAAAAGACTAAAGACGGAACCATCCTATTTCCCTGATTTCTAATTATATTATAAAGGTATAGTAATCAACAGTATGAAACTGGTATAAAAGTGCAGCTAGATCAGTGGAACAAAGTAGAAAGCCCAGAAATAATCCACACATATAGAGTCAACTAATTTCTGCCAACATTGTCAGAAATACATATGGGGAAAGGATAATTTATTTATTAAATTATGTTCTGAAAATTATATATCCACATGCAAAAAAATTTATATTTCATCTTTATCTAACATTATACACAAAAATCAACAATTAAAGATTAAAACATAAGACTTGGAGCCACAAAACTAGAAGAAAACATTGGGGAAAACCCCATGACTTTGGCCTCAGCAATGATTTTTTGAATAAGACATCAAAAGCACAGATGCAACAAAAGCAAAAGTAAACAATTGGGACTACAATTAACTAAAAATCTTCTGAGCTAAGGAGACAAGTGAAATGAAAAGGCAAACCAAGGAATGAGAGAAATATTTGCAAGCCATATATATGAACAGGAATTAATATTTAAAATACTACAGAATTCATACTACTTAATAGCAAAATAATAATTATAAGAACATGGTAAAAAATAGGTAGAAGACCTAAATAGAGGTTTCTTCAAGGCAGACACACAGATGACCAATAGATAAATGAAATGTGTTCAACATCAATAATCATTAGGAAAATGCAAATCAAGACCACAGTGTCATCTCAATTCACACCTGACAAAATGGTTGCTATTAAAATGCCAAAAGATAAGAAATGGGGCTGGGGATGTAGCTCAGTGGTGCAGTACTTGCCTAGCACGCACAAGACCTTGGATTCAATCCCCAGCCATCCCCCCCTCCCCACACAAAGATAAGAAAAGGGAACCCTTATACATTATTGCTGGGAATGTAAATTCGAATAACCATTGTGGGGGTTCCTCAGAAAGTTCAAAATAATAGAACCATGCATGATCCAGCACTCCCACCTCTTGGTTTATATCCAAAGGAAAAAAAAACCCCACTATCTCAAAAAGACAGATACCTCCCAGCATTAATAACAATAGCTAAAATGGAAGCAATATAATGTTCATCAGTAGATAAAGAAAATATTTATGTATAATTCAGCCTTAGAGGAAAAATTCCTACAGTTTACAAAAATCATTGATGAACCTGAAGATCATTATGGTAAGTGAAAAAAGTCAGGCACAGAAAGACAAATACTCTATGATCATACCTATATGTGAAAACTAAAAATCTGGAGCTAATAGAAACAGAGTAGAATGGTGGTCACGGGGAGAGGAATGTGGGGTGATCCTAGATATTGGTCAGAGGGTACAAACTTTCATATATAAGATGAATAAGTACTAAGGATGTATTGTACAGTTTTGTAGCTATAAATAATAATGATAATAATGTGTTATATACTTGTTCAGAGAGTAAATCTTATTTATCTGTACCACATTAAATAAAAATTAATATGTGAAGTGATGGATATGTTAATTAGCTTGATTGCAGTAATCATTTCACAATGTTTAATATATATATCAAAACATTACATTATACACTTTAATGTATACAATTTCATTTATCAATTTTACCTCAATAAAGGTAAGAGAAAAAGAAAACAGTTTTAAAGTGTTTTGGAACAGTGTTCTAATTATATCTATGTGTTTTAATTGTAGGTACCTGGTAGTGTTTACTGCTAATTCTAGAAATCGTTTTTCATTATTTTGATATATCAGAAAGATAAACACTTTTGTAAGATTTTTTTCCCCCTAAATCATAGTTAGATCCTAGAATCTTGGCAGCCTTCCTTCCCAGTTCCCATAATCCTCGTGGGTTCTCTCTGGGTTCCTAGAGTTCCATAAAACACAATTAGACATCTGATGTAGAAATAGTTGTCTTTTTTACAGAGGACTTTTTAGTGTCTTGCTCTTTGTTATTTGGAAACCGTAGAATAATAATCGAACCAAAGAACATATGTTGGACCAAGATGTTCCCCACCATACAGATTATACTTAATATTGGTGGATCCCTAACATATTTCTATGGTTTGGATATGGTTTGTCTCCCACAATTTCATGATCTGGAAGCTTGGTCCTTAGTTTGGTGGTGTTAAGGTGGTAGAACTTTTAAGAGATGTGGTCTAGTGGAAGGTGATTTAAATCATAGGCTCCATCCTCATGTATGAATTAATGCTGGTCTGATGGAGTGGGTTGGGTCTTACAGGAATGAACTAGTTCTTGCAAGAGTGAACTGTTATGCCCCTTCTGCATTGTGATGATGCTTTTCTGCTTCTCTGCTATTTGCAGAGCAGCCAGGAAACCCTCATTAGGACACTGGTGCCTTGCTACTTGGACCCTCCAGTCACCAAAATCATAAGCAAAATAAATCTCTTTGCTCTATAGTTTATCCAGCCCCAGGCATTTTTCTATAGTAGCATAAATATATACACATTATTATTATCATTAGTAAGACACATATACTGACATTTTTCTCATGCTTCTGTTAATCCTTGCAGTGGATTTTCCACCTTTGCATTATTTCACCCATTTTACAGGTGATTGAACTGAAAGCTTGAGAAATTAAGTGAATTGTATGAAGTAAATGTCTAGCCTGCTGGAGATTATTTCTCTGCTTGAGACATTTAGATATCCCTGCCCACCCAGAAATCCATAAGCTGAAAAAAATCTCAAAACAATAGTAAAATTCAAAGTAGTGTATCAGATAGCTCAGGTACATTAGCAGGTGTATCCTTGATAGGGGATTGAAAAACTTCTCTGAGTTTATGAGAAATCGACAGAGTAGCGCAAGAAAAGGTCTCAATGATTTAAAGTCCCTCCCACCCCAGTTGAAGGAGAGTATGTTGAGTGTGCAGAAGAAGAGAACTCTAACTTACCCTTAATGAATGACCCGAGGTGGCAGAGCATGACCAAATTTGAAAATTGTTTTCCAGTTGTTCACCTAAGTCAGAAAGTTCAAAAAGTTTTCCATCCTAGCTATTCACATGAAAAGTAAAATATCCATGTTTTCCTCTAACTTCTTATAATAATTTAAGAATATTTAGGAGACTATGAAGGAAAATATGGAGATTTGGTTATTAAGTGCAAGGAGATAGCTAGTGTGGGAAGTTTTTTGTCATTTGCTTTGCTCTTCTCTGAAATCAAGGATGGATGGGTTTATAGGGGTCTGGGATACAAAAACTGGGGGACTATAGGGTTCACAAGATTAGAACTTAAAATTCCAGGGAGCAAAATAATTGATTTGTTCTTAAAAGTGCAGATACGTCAGATTCAACAGGCCCAAACGTGTTTACTGAAGAAGCAGAATAGACAGCTCTTGATTATTTTTTAGTGTTCAACTCTTTTGAACAGAATGGAATCACTGAGTTTTAAGTATTGCAGAGATATCTAGAGAAAGCCAAGTTAACTACTTTTTAGGAGAATTAAAATATTTTGATGAGCACATCATGCTTTCACATTTTTGAGATTTGGGAGTAAAGCCTCAGAATATGCCTGAAGCCTGAGCCTTCTACTCCCTAGGAAGGGCCTTGCTGGAAGAACTCTGCCTCCCCACCCTCCAGTTGTGGAACTAAGAGGAACAAAGGAACAAAGGCAAGAACTCACAAACGTGGGCTTGGCTTTGCGGGCAGTGTCAGGGCAGCAGCCAAGCCACCTGGGAGTGTAGTAAGGTAGTTCTCTTTCATAGACTGCAAACACTGCTGGACAGCCACCATTGAGCATGGGCTAGCCAGTCCCACATGTTTTATTCTTTATGTAAAATAATGTTCTCATTAGCTGGATCAGTATTGATATCAGCAATTGGCAAAAATCAATTAGAATACTTTTTAAATTGTTCTTGTATCTTAATAAATTATGTACACACCAAAAAAAAAAAAAAAGAAATAATCTAACTTAAGGCAGCTCTTGTATATGGAAATCCATCATGTTGCTGACTATTGATAGAATTCACCTCCCACATGTGTCTTTTCTACACACATGGATAAGGTCTCACTGAAACTAGTATTCTTGATAATTCATAGCTCCATGAGCTATGTTCATGTATTGCTTTCTGATATTCCTCAAAACACCCAGTCAATATACTATCATCTTTTTGGTTTGGATGTGAGGTGTCCCCCAAAAGCTCATGTGTGAGACAGTGCAAGAAGGTTCATGGGAGAAATGATTGAGTTATAAGAATCTTAACTCAATTGATGAATTAATCTCCTGATAAGATTAATTGAGTAGTAACTGAAGGTGGGCAGGGTGTGGCTGGAGGAGGTGGGCATTGGGCTCCTACCTTTGGAGTATATATTTCTTATCTGGTGAATGGAGTCTCTCACTGCTTCTTGATCATCATGAGAGCCACTTCCCTCTGCCACAGTCTCCCACCCCCATGTTCTGCCTCACCTCAAGGCCTGAGTAATGGAGCCTGCTATTTATGGATTGAGACATCTGAAATTGCTAGCCCCCAAATAAATTTTTCCTCCTCTACAATTGTTCTTGTCAGGTCTTTTGGTTACAGCAGTAAAAAGCTGACTTAACCTAGCTCCACTCCAGATTCCTATGGGGTCAAGCAGAAGAAGAAGGGTCAATCTAAGAGTAATCAGTGCTGCATTTGATACTGCTGGTCCTTCAGGACTTCTGACCATTTGTCAGAAGCCAGATATTCTTTCATTTTTAATTTTTCTTTATGAGGTGAAATTCACAAAACATAAAGTTAGCCATTTTAAAGTGATGGATTCATTAGCATTTGGTACCACCCTGTTGAGCAACTACCACCTCTTTCTAGGTCCAAAATATTCATCATCCCAAAAGAAACCCCGTACTTATTGAACAGCTTCTCCCCATTTCCTTCTTTCCTAGGCCTTCCTTGGAAACCACTAGTCTGCATTCTGTCCCTATGTATTTACCTATTCTGGATATTTCATAGGAATTATACAATGTATGGGTCTTAACTTCTCCTTTATTTTTATTTTATGTAGGAAATACGACTCTTGGATGATAGTTTTTTTTTTCTTCTTCAGCACTTAAAAAATGTCATCTCACTGCTTTCTAGCTAGAAGGTGGCTGATGAAAAGTCATCCGTGTTAATTTTATTGTATATCTCTAGTTCATGACGAGATGCTTTTCTTGCTGCTTCCAATATCCTCTCCTTATCCTTAGCTTTTGACAGTTTGATTATGTGTCTTCATTTGGATCTCTTTGCTTTTATCTTTCTTGGAGTAGACTAGGGTTCTTTATCAAATTTGGAAAACATGGGCCTTTATTTCTTCAAATGTTCTTTGTGTCTCTTTCTCACCTCTCCTTCTGAGATTCCCATCAGGCATTTGATGTTGGTGTTCTTGATGATGTCTCTTAGGTCTCTTAATCTCTGTCCATTTTTCTTCATTCTTGTTTCTCCTTCTTCAGAAACTAGATAATTTCTGTTGCACTATTTATAGGTTCACTGGTTCTTTCTTCTGCTGACTGAAATGTGTTACTGAAATTCTGAGTTTAAATTTTTTTTGTTGTACTTTTTTATTGTACATCAAAATTTGCTTCCTTTTTATAATTTGAACCAAATTATTGCTCGTTGCTATTTGTTCACCCATTATTATCCTGATTTTCTTTAGCTCCTTGCCTTTGTCCTTACTTTCCTTTAAGTCTTTTAGCCTATTTAAGAAAGTTAAAGTATTTGTTTAGAAAGTCCAATGTCTGCATTTTTTCAGGGATAATTTGTTTCTTTACATGTTTAACTACTTTTTGTTGAAAACTGGACATTTTGAAAACAAGATTAAGTCTAGAGTTTAGATTCTTTCCTCTCCTCAGCTAGTATTTTCATAGAGATTTCTTTGAACACCAAGAACCAAATTTGAAAGTCAGATATTCTACTAATCTTTGCGGAATGCCTCTGTGTTTACACCTAGCCAGGATGATTAACTCTACCTTAGCCTTCACTTTCTGTTTATACTAAGCCTCCGCCATCCAGATGTGAAAGATGTCTTCTCAGGTCTCATCTAAGCATGGGTCTTGCTGTAGGCATGCATGTGGTTTTCTAAACTCCCTTGTATATCTAGGTGCTTTTGAAGTCCTGACTTTCCCAAAGCAATCTCTCTCCCCAACCCTTCCTTTCAGGGCTTTGGTGATCTACCACTTTTTCTTTTGTAGTGGGGATCCCAGGTGGCTGTGGAGTCTTGTTTTGCCTTACAATGTGTTCCCCGTGTAACTGCTGCTTTTCCACCCTGAGTGAATTCTGAATTTTGCAAAACAGAGGAGCTCTTTGGGTCAGTCCCTCAGCAGCCTCCAGGCAGGTTTGAAGAGATAAGCACAGTTATTAGTGAATAAGATCTCTTCTGCTCCCTCTGGAACCAGGGACCAAGTCCTGGACCAGGAACACAACTGTAACCTTCAACACAGTTCCTCTGTAGAGCTGGAGAAGAAGGAGGATCAGAGGCACCTAAGAAATGCTGAAGAGGACTGGGCTGCAGCTCAGGGTTAGGGTGTTTGCCTAACATTCTCAAGACTCTGGGTCCATCCCCAGCATTGGGGGAGGAGGGGAAAGAATGGATACAGAGCTTTCCTTCTGTTTTATGTTGCCTTTTCCTCGATTCAGCATTTGCTTGGTGACTGTGGCCCTTTTACTGTTTACCTGAATTGTGACGAAGTTGATTCTGACAGTTTTGATGTTTCTATGGAGAGTAAGGACTTCGGAGATGCCTACTCTGTCTTTTTACTGATGTTTCAGTCCAGAAGCCAAAAATGTTTAAATGTTTGACTTGTAGGTGAGGCTGAGGATTACAGCTTTCAGGTCTTAAACAGCCTGAGTGCTCAATAAAACCCAATAAGCAACAGAACGATAAAAATTCTAATTTATACCTTGTTAATGTTTTTCTCTCTGTAATAGCCTGTAGTTTATATTGCATATTTAGATATAATGATACGTTCTTTTAAAAGGCTTTTCCCCCCTCTACATTATAGGCAATAGTCACTTTATTATTTCATATTTCATTTAGTAAACAATTTTATTCAGCAAGTGAGCTCTATGAATTAAGGTAGGGCAGGCCCTTGGGAAGCAAGGTGTTTATGAATTAATGAAACAGCATCTTAGGCGCCTGTTACTTTTAGCATGGCAACTTAGACATTTTTTTTTTTGTATTCACGATAAGCTTCTTTCTTAGCAAAAGACAAGCAGGTGAAAAGTGTGAGTGTGAAGGAACATATGTTGGACGCGGTGTAAGTGATTACAGATGGCCTCTCAGTTATAGTATTTTGCTTTAGTGATTTTTGAGTTTAGGATGATGGAAAAGGGATAGTTGTTCAGTGGAAGCTGTACTTTCCATTTTGGTCTTTTGCCGGCAGTGGCAGCAAGCTACAGCTCCCACTCAGCCATGGGGTCATGGGAGGAAGCAACCCAGACTCCACAGTGTGCTATGTTGTTAAGCTCTGCTGTGTGTTAGGTTGGGTGCTTTACATGCAGTTTCTGGTAGTTTAGGTGTACTATGTGCATGTTTCAAATTGGGATGGTTATATCTGGACATAATGCCATCATAAGTTGAGGCACATTTGCATTTTCTGTTGATAGTGTCTGTATTTGTATAATATATGTTTATACTGTGGACAGTTTATGATCTGATGCTTAAAAGGAACAGTTTAACCTTCTTGTGATTCTGCTCCTGTGCCCTGTCCTGGACCTCCTGAACCTGCAGAAGAGTGACTGGTATGACTTATTCTATTAGGATGGTAGAGAGCCTCTGAACAATCTTGGCTGCTCATGGAAAGATTTTGAATGGGACCCCAAATCCACTTTTTTTTTTGTACCAGGGATTGAACTCAGGGACATTCTACCACTGAGCCACATTCCCAGCCCTATTTTGTATTTTATTTAGAGATAGGATCTCACTGAGTTGCTTTGCGCCTCGCTGTTGCTGAAGCTGGCTTTGAACTAGCAAACCTCCTGCCTCAGCCTCCCAAGCCACTGGGAGATTACAGGTGTGTGCCACAGCTCCTGGTACAAATCCACTTTTAATCCATGCTGAGGCATCCAGGCGGGTGTCATGGATAGGGAGGTCATCAGGTATCTTTCTATTTTAATTGAACATTCTTATTACTAGGTGTGAAGTTCAGTTTTTCTAGTTCTTGAAGAAACTTATTTGCTTTCAACTTGTAACAAGTTAAAATGTAAAAAAATCTTTAAACATATTTTTGTTGCTTCTGAGCTTTCACATTCTAGGAAAGCCCTGGCCACTTCCCAGGTTGTCCGTGACCACCTGTGTATGCAGTGTGTTCTGTAGGAGGTCTGAGGCTGTTGAGAGGTACTCAGCAGTGAGATGATCAGAACACAAAAATTTTTTATATGGGAATAAAGCAGATTTTCAAACACAGATTTTATGTTGATTTTATAAGAGCTAGGATTTAAAAATGTAGAAATATCTGTAGTTTTTGATAAATTGGTAAAATGACTTATTCTGTGGGACTGGGGATCAAACCCAGTGCCTCACACATGCTAAGCAAGATTCCCAGCCCAATAAAACACTATTTTGTATCTATTTTACAGCACCTAAAATTTAGAATACAGAGGGATGTATAACTTTCTGTATATTAATACAATTTATTATTTTTAAAATATAATGATCAGAAATCTCAGCAAGTTATGTTGTGGATATCAACAAATGAATTCCCAAGTATATATGAAAAAGCAAAAGACCAGAATAGTTGACACAGTAATGAAGAGGAACAGTCTAGTCAGGGCAGACATTCCCAGGCTTCAAGGCTTACTTAACCTGGAGTTATCAAGACAGTGTGGCATGGGTGACACAGGAGACAGATTGATCAGTGAAATGGGATGGAGTCCAGAGATAGGCCCACTCAGTACCATCAACTGATCTCTAATAATGGAGCAAAGGCAATTCAGTATGTTATCCATTAAATGATGATGAACTGGACATTCACATGCAAGCTTAACAAAAATAAGCTAAAAAAAGGATCATACACCTAAATATAAAACCTGACAGAATTCCTAGTAGATAATATAGGAGAAAATTTAGATACCTCCACATGGCTTTTTAGATATTATATCAAAAGGACGATATATGAGAAAAGAATTGATAAGTTGAACTTCTCTAAAATTAAAAACTTGCACTTTGTAAGATGCTACAAGCCACAGCTTAGGAGAGAATAATTATTGAAGTCATATTCAAATGTTGTTATCCAAAATATACAAAGAACTCTTAAACTTCAACAAAAAGAAAACAACAATCCACTAAAAATTGGACAGATAACCTAAACAGACACCTCACCAAAGAAGATATGGTAAAAAAAGCATATGAAAGATGTTTCACATCATTTGTCTTTAGGGAACTGCAAATGAAAACAAAAAGTTACCACTATACTGATAGAAAGACTGTCCAAAGCCCAGAACCCTTACAACACCAAATGCTAAGCAAAAGGAGCTGTCAGTCATTAATTGTGTGAATGCCAAATGGTATAGTCATTTTGGAAAATGGCTTGGCAGTGTCTTACAAATATACTCTTAGCATATGTGCTAGTCAACTTTCCATTGCTATGACAAAATCCCTGAGATAAAACTATTTTAAGGAGGAAAGTATTACTTTGGCTCACATTTCAGACATATTAGTCCACAGTCACTTGACCCTGTTGCTTTGGACTTAAGGCAGCACAGAACATCATAGCAGGGACCATACTGTGGAAGAAACCTGTTCACTTCATGGCAGCCAGGAAGCACAGAGAAAGAGAAAAGGCTGGGGTCTCAATAACCCCTTTAAGGGATGCCCCTGTGACCTGACTCCCTTTAACTAAAGCTCCATTACCTTCCAGTAGCACCACAGACTGGCATCCAAGCCTTTAGCATCCTGGCCTTTGGGGGACATTTCAGATTCAGACCATAACACCATCTGATCCAGCAATTACAGTACTTGGTATTTACTCAAATGAACTGAAAACTATGTCCATATGAAAATCTGCACATGTGTGTTTATAGCAGTTTGATTCATAATTGCCCAAATTTGGAAGCAGTGAAGATGTCCTTCTGTAGGTGAGTGGGTAAATAAACCATGGTACATCTAGACAATGGGCTGTTATTCCGTGCTGAAAAGAAGCTATTATCTCTAAAAAGACTCAGAATTTAAATGTATATTGCTGAGTGAAAGAAGCCCCTTATAAAGGCTATGTACTTTATTTTCCCCAAGATGTGGCATTCCCTAAACAAAACAAAGTGATTGAAAGAATAAAAGGATCAGTGATAGCCAGGAGTTAAGGCGGGTGGTGGGGGGGGTGAGCTGGCAAAACACATGATTTTCAGGACGGTGGGACTATTCTCATGATTCTTTGATGGTGGACACAGGTCATTATACATTTGTTCAGATGCAGGGAAGGTATGGTCCTGAGAGTGGACCCCGGTGTCACCTATGGACTTGGGTGCTAAGGCTCTGTCAGTGCAGGTTCATTGATTATAACAGACCGATTATGTGTGGGGGGAGGAGGGTACGTGGCAACTCTGTACTATTTGCTCTATTTCGCTGTGAACAAAATTGCTTTAGGTAATAAAGTCTATTAATTAAATAAATTTAAAAAAAATGTAATGTTCAGCAGTGTGTCAGAGTAGAAGGCAAGATTGGCTTATTCATCAAATCAGAGAACCATAATGGCCCTAACAAGGACAATGTTGTCTAGGATTAAGTTACATGATTTATAAAGGAAGATTAAGGTACTGCTCTTTTATTTATGGGCCTTATTCTTGCCTTCGGCCCCTAGAGTGTGCTTAACCAGGATATGTGAAGCATATAATTTAATATTTTCCATCTTTGTGCCTTATAAATGTTTCCTTCAGAATTTTCATTAGATTACATAAGTAGGTATTATGGAGTTGCAGAGTTTATTCACACTAAGCTCAGATGTGGAAGGAACATATGGCCTCTTAATTTTTTTTTTTTTTTTTTTTTTGTATAACTGGTCTGTCTTTTGCATGAATCTGGCATCCGCTTTGACTCTGTGAGTGTAAAGGAGTTTTACTTCTGTTTAATTCTAGCAGATTTCTTGGGGCCTTCCTACTCAATGTGTGGTCCACAGACTGGGGGACTCTATGGGGATCTCCTGAGGGTCTCCTGCCCCACCCAGACATGCTGAACCCCCAGAGAATGAGTACGTACAAGTCAGTTTGAATAGCATCCCTGTGCCTTCTGCAGAGTTACTTTGATGGCTCGGACTTCCCTGGGCCTCCCGCCTGCCCTCAGGCTCCTCTCTAGTGTGGCTCTCTGACCTGACTGGAGGTGAGAAGCAGGGATTTGGGACACAGCGTGGTGGGTGCCTTGGACCCTCAATGCAGCCTCCCTTTTCCACCTGCTTTACCTCTGTCCTGTGCCCGAGTCTGAAGCTGAATTCTGGGCTGGGGCAGTGTGTCTCTGGTTCTTGTGCTAGAGCAGCCTGGGGCCTTCCTACCTGATTCAGTTCCCCTTGACTCTCAGCAGGAACACTTAGTGTTTAGGGTGTTCCCTATCAGTGTCTTGGGGCCCCGCTCACCTTCTTGTCATAGGGCCCATTGTCTCCTTTCCAAGCTGCCCAACTTCCACCTTCCTGCTGACTTCCCTCAGGGAGTCAGAGAGGCTTGGGGAATGGAGCATTCAGTGCCTGTTTATGACCCCCACATGCCCAGTTCAGGTTGGTGTGGCTCTCCCCAGTGCCCTTCCTGAACATCCCTCCCCTCTGTCAGGGTATAGGCGACGGGGTCACATGCTGGCTCCCTGAATCCCCACTAACCCTCTGCATTTCCCCTTCCTTCTACTGTCTGCGTCACATCCTCCTCTGATCATACACCTTTAAGCCTGTGGCCTTCCGTGTCCTGGCCAAGGTACTGTCCACTCTGGCATCCAGGAATGCTACATGTGGCCATGCAAATTGATCTCCTGCATTCCATGACTGTAACAAATATCCGAGATAATCAGCTTATAAAGAAAGAAGGTTTATTTTGGCTCATGGTTTTGGAGGTTTTGGTTCATGACTGATGAGGTCGTCGCTTGGAGCCTGTGGCGGTGCATTGTGGTGGAAGTGCATGGTGGAGCAAAATGTTCACCTCCTGGCTGGGAGAAGAAGAGAGACAAAGGACAGGCAGGGTGCTGATGTTCCCTGCAAGGGCCTCCTCCCACCTGACTGGAGGTCTCTCACCAGGCCCTACTTCACCACCTACCTCCCAGTCGCTCCAAGCTGGGTACCAGGCAGTCAGCACAAGGGCCTTTAGGAGACACTTCAGACCCTATAGCAGCTCTTTTAGGACTGGACACATAGTTGGTTCTTGGTGTATGTTTGTGTTTGCTTCTTATTGTAGCTAACATTCTTGCCTCATTTGTCTGGCTATTTTCTTTGGATGAACCCCTTAAAGTGATCTTTAGTTTCAAAAGGAATATTAAAAGTCTTTGAGCCTAAGATATATTCAAACATGTTATTAAAAGAATACTAGCAACTTGAATCGAGAAGAATACAACCACAATATGAAACTTTAAAATAATTATAGAAGAAAATAGAATTAGAATTAACAGGTTTATGTTATATAGGACTTTTATTAAAAAAAAGTCATACCAGTGTAATCCAAACCCATCCAATGAAAATTCTTTAATTAATGAAACTGAGAAATTCAACTGTAAGGTTAGTATGTCTTGATGCAGAGGGTCCAATGATGCCCCCAAACCCAGTTTCTTTCCTTTCTTCCTCTTCTGTTTTCCACTGTCTAGTGGCAGGCTCATCTTCAGTGCCACAAGACAGCTGCTGCAGTACCAGACCTCACATTTTCTCTCTCAGCTTCAGCTCAGTGGGAGGAATAACTGTGTCTTTTGCAGAGTTCCTAGTAAATATCTTATTATCTTTCATTTGTGGCCAGTACAATAGAGCAGCTTTTCCTAGATCTCAGTGGGGGTGCTGTTAAAGATATATGTGTTAGGGGTGTGAAGATGTGGAGAGGTGCCCTTTCCCCCAAGCTGTTCTGTCCTTTGACTATTGAATAATTAAAATGTGGCTGGAGATAATTGAAATGGGCTGTATCTGCCAAACTTTCATTGGATTTCAAAGACTGGGTATGCCTAAAAATTTGTATAATATCTCATTAAAGATATCTTATGTTGTTACATGTTGAAATATGATTTGTGATACGTTGTGTTGGAGAAAATATGTTATTCAGTCAAGCATGGTAATACATGCCTGTAAATTTGTGACTTGGGAGGATAAGGCAGCAGGAGTCTCAGCAATTTAGTGAGGCCCTGTCTCAAAATAAAAAGGTCTGGGAGTATAGCTCAGTAGTAGAGCACCCCTACATTCAATCCTCAGTACCATACACACACACAAAATAATTTTTTTTTAATGTGGCTACTAGGAAATGTTAAAGTACAGCCAAGGATTGAATTGTTTCTGTTGGATAATGCTGTCTAGAGGGAAGCAGAATGTGTTTTGCAGAAAGAGAGTAATTTTCCAGTGTGGCCCACCCACCCTTTCTTCCCTGGGTGTCCCTAGGAGTGCCCATGCACACATCACATATACCCACCTCCTTCTCCATGGGGTGCAGCCTTCAGTCTCTCCAACTCAGATTCCCCAGGACCTTCCCCAGCCATGTCTGGGACGGTCAGGGTGCCTCTGCCAAGGTTGCAGCTCTTTCTCAGCCACTTCCTGTGGGCACAGGGCCTGGGGAGTGGTAGGTGTTGGGGCAATCATAGGCCATTGTTGGCCAGGCTTGGTATTTCTCTGGTACTAAAATTCCCTGAAAAATTTCATGGGCTTTTAGTGTATATCCATCCTCCAAGCACTAAGGGCTAATAACCAGAGCCAGAATCTTGATTTTTTTGTCTCCTAGCAACAGATTCACTCCTTAGTCCTTATTTTTTTTTTTTTGAACTTTTTGTTGAAGTCTAAAAGATATGCAGGGAACTGCACAAATTGTTGAGTGTACAGCTCGATATATTTTGTATGAGAGGGGGGTGCATGAAACACAGGGCCTTGTGCATGCTAGGCAAGCACTCTATCATTGAGCTGCACCCCCAGCCCTCCATATGCTTTTAACCAAGTGAATCTCTTGTGTAACCAGCACCCAGGTCAAAAAGCAAAATCCCATGAGCCCCTTTCATGGCTTCTAATCATTAGCCCCCTCCAAGGTAAATCCTTATTTTGAATTTTAGCATGGCATATTGATTTTGTCTTTCAATTTTATGTCATTGGCATCATACGGTATATATTATTTAGTGTTTGATTTATTAGACTCGGTGGTGCATATGTGAAGTGACACCTGTACTGTTGAGGGTACTTGTGATTCATTCATGTTCCTTGCTGTGGAGTGCTCCTTTGGGTTAAGAACCCACATTCATTTTTCACGTCTGCTCTTGATGGGCACTTGAGTAGTTTCCAGTTGACACTCTTAGGCTCAGTGCTGCTAGGTACATTTTTAAACAAGGCTTTTGGGAAACACGTGCACCCATGTGGAATGTTATGATATGCACAATATGCACACGAGCCAATGCTAAGACGCTAGGTTTTTGCAAAAAGAAAGAGCTATATATTGAAGGCTTCTCCACAAGAATTCAGGAAGTGTGCTCAAATTTGCCTCCCCAGTTGGCTGTTAGGAATTTCAGTCCAGGGTAAGGGGAAATAGGGCAAAGGGTGGCAACTAGGAGTCTTGGTAGAATAGTCTACAACTGGTACACCAGTCTGGTTGTAGACAATTCTTGTCTGTCCTGCAACTGTTGATACTCCCCTGGCTTCTAATGTAGGTCCATGAGGCCCTGTTCTCCTTCTTCAGTTTCCACTTGTTGGAGACTTTTGGTTCCATCCGCATCTCCAGATCATTTTATTTCAGGTCCTAGAGTTCTGTGCCTCATCCTGAAGAACAGTTTGAGCAGCTTTTAGGAGCAGAGAATTGCCATTTTATTGGTGGGTTTCAGGTTTGTACCTGGGAGTGGAATTGCTGGATGTAGGGTGCACATATGTTCCATCGTAGTGACTGCATGACAGTGTGCTAGAGCCATATACCGCTGTCCCCTACTTCCTGCGGTGTGTCGGTGTGTGCAGGTTCTGAGCTCTGCTTGCTCTTCCCTGGCACTTGGACTTCCTCAGCCCTCACCTTGGTAGTTTACCATGGCTTCTGCGTCGGGGAAGTTTGAGACACTCATCTGTCACTTGCTTCTTGTTTCCTGCCTGTTTGTATTAAGAAACTGGATTGTCCAGTCTTACAAGATATTTGGGTTCCGAAGCATGTTGGATTGTTTCAGGCTGTGGGGCTGAAGGGGCCTCTCTTAACAAAGCCCTCTTTCTTCTTCTCGTTCTTATGGTTCACATTCATCTACAGACTCTTTGGGGGTCACCAAATGTAACCCATGTAGTCCCACAAACAGAATTTATTCTGCTGTGTATGTTAATGCTGCAGTCTCCCTGAGCTCCTGGGTGAGTCCCAGGTAAAACAAGGGATGGGGCAATTGCAGGTGTGTGTCAACTTCCCAGCTCAGGCAGGGGTTCTTACTACCCTTCACCCATGCTGACCCTGCCGGGGCTAGGGAAACAGGAACCAGGCCCTGCCCCACCATTTGCTAGATAGAGCACTGCCACTGGATGGATGGCTGTCCCGTCTGTCCTGATATCACTCTGCTTGAAGTGCAAGTCCAGGGTCCTGTTGATGAAGTTTGGGCCACAGGCCAGTGGCTTGGCTGCTGGGGGTGGTAGAAAATGATGCACCAGCCTCAGGAGCTGGGTATGCAGGGCACCCAGACCTCAGTGAGCAGGGGGGATGTAGCAACCAGGAGAAGAGCAAGAGTGTATCACTAATGGCTAAATCTAAGGAAATTAAGAAAGGCATGCGGCATGGCAGAAGATAAAAAGATATAACAGATGTCCCTGTAGCTAATAGTGTAAACTCCCTGATTACATTAGATTTGGACAGAGAATAAAATTTAGCCGTGACCTTTTAAAAAGCAACATGGGTAAAACAAACGGACCAAAAAAGGTTAAAAATAATGAGCAAAGCAACATAAGACAAGTACAAATGAAGAGAAGCAATATTAAATCAAGGCATATGGCACTAGAGAGAACAAGGCTATTTTATGTAACAAAAGGCAAATTCTTCAATGAAGATAAAATTGATTCTTTATAAAAATATACCACTTCAAGACACATAAAATAGAAGTATTAAAAATACAGTGAGAAATCGACCAAGTCGCAGTTGTCTAAAAATTGCTAATTTCTTAGCTAACATTTAAAGATTTGAAATAAAATGAATAATTATGGGAATAGTTTGGAATGATTTAATAACATAAAAGGACTTTGTTTTTTAAAAAAACAACAACTGGGGATTGAATCCAGGGCCTTGCACATGCTAGGCAAGTGCCCTTCCACTGAGTTACACCCCAGCCCTCTTTTCATTTTATTTTGAAGGTCTTGCTATGTTGCCTAGGCTGGCCTCAAATTTAAGATCTTCCTGCCTCAGCCTCCCCAGCATGCAAAGAGGCCCAGCTAATAAAAGAATTGTTTAATAGCAAACTTAATATTCTACCCCACCAACCAAGTGTTCCCATTGGTTTTAAGTATTGAAAGTATTGATGAACCATTTAAAAATTATTATATGCTAGGTCTCAAGGAAATCATCAGCCTATTCCAAAATGTAGAAAATTTATACCCATGAACACCATGCTGTAAAGCACACATTGCTGGTGAAGACAGGGAGAAACAGGAAGCTCTCCACGCACTACCCTTGCCTGAATGTGTTCTCTGGGAGCAGCAGCAGTGTTTGAACTATTTATGGTTAGGTCACAACACCCAGCACAGGAACTGGCTTGTCACAGATGATATTTATTCTGAATGAATTTCACCGAATGCTGGCAAATCCTTGAGGGTCATTAGCTGTCAGATTCCAAAGCTTTAAAAGTATGCTTGCTTGCCAGGCACTGTGGTGCAGCCTGTAATCTTAGGAGGCTGAGGCAGGAGGATTGCTAGTTTGACGCCAGTCTGTGCAACTTAGAGAGACTCTGTCTCAAAGTGGAAAACGAAAAGTGACTGGGGTTGTAGTCCAGGGGTAGAACACTTGCCTAGCCTGTGAAAGACCTTGGGTTCCATTCCCAGCACTGAAAACAGAAAACAAAAGAAAAAGCCTTTTTGATCAGTTCCATCTCTTGAAATTTATCTCGTGAGAACAGCCCATCATAAATGCAGAACTGTGCATATAACTGTGGTATAAATGAAAATATAAGTGTGCCTCTCGAGAGCATTGGTTAAGTTGTTATTCTCATGGAGGGTTCTGTAGTATTTTGGTCTGGCATGTACATCTGTGAGCCATGCATTGTGAAGTGGACCCCTTGCCTGGGCCCAGTCCCATAATACCAATAGCATTCTTTGGTCCTAGTAACACCAGCTTACTCCTGAAGGGTTGCCCAGGGAAGATAAAGATGCTGCTGTAGTTTGAATTTAAAGTATTTCCCAAAGGCCCATGTGTTAATGGCTTGGTCCCCATACAGTGGAGCTATTGGGAGGTGTGGAATCTTTAAGAGGTGGGGCCCAAAGGGAAGCAGTTAGATCACTGAGGGGGCTGCTCAAGTGCAACCACCTGAGGATGTGCCCTTGAAGGGGGATACTGGGAGCTCCAGGACCTTCCCCTTTCTCTCTCTGCTTCTTGACATCCATGAAGTGAATAGACCACCTTCACCAAATGCTTCTGCCATGATATACTGCACGGCCACCCACCAAAAGCAATAAGGTTGAGTGACCATGAACTGAAACCTCTGAACTGTGGGCCAAAATAAAAGCTTCCTCCTTTTGAGTTATTATCTGAGATATTTTTGTCACAGTGATGGGAAGCTGGTTAACGTAGCTGCTCCCCCTTTACCCACCAAGGGAAATCATGCGTGGTCATGAAATATCTTTTAAGAGCATATTTGTTGACATGAAAAATATTTATGACATACTAAGCAAAAGAACAGTTAATAAAAGGATATGTCCCCGGTGGACCCCTTTGGTCAATAGACATTGTGTGGATGCATAGGAAAATATATCTATGAGTCTTTATATCAAGAAATTAGCAGTGCAATCTGTGACTGGTGTGATGGTGGGCCATTATTCTTACTGGCACTTTGACATGTTCAACAGTGAACATATACTCTTGTGACATGAAACCAAGAAGCAAAAGCAACCCGTGTCCATCCTGCACCCAGGGAATCTTGGCCCACAGACTTACTCGGCAGCAGGTGGTGAAGGTGTCCTGCAGCTCCAGATGGCAGGAAACAGTGAAGCATCCCACCCATGATACAACATGAGATCTCTTTTGGTTGGTGCTTGGAGGAAGGCAGAGCACAGGAGCAGGGAGGGTCCCTGCTGGAGCCCAGGTAATTTCATTTAAGCATCTCCCTAGACTGTTCTCAGTGGGGCTGGGCTGCCTGCTGACATTGGGGAAGCTTCCTTCCTTCTACCCTGCTGCCTTCCTTTCAGGAAGGAGGTTGTGAAGCCCCCTAAGGTCAAGGTGAACCTGGAGAAGTACAGGCAACCACTCATGCAAAGAGCAGGCTGCTCTGTGGTTTTTGATAAGAACAGCCAAGGTCTAGAAGCTAGCTATTGAGGACAGAGGTAGTCAGGGGATAGAGATGGGGCAGTGGGGACCCATGTCTGAGGTCGGTCCTGCTTGGTGCCTCTGGATCTTTGGTGTCTGGGCCACAAAGAAGGACATCCCCTTCCTCTTTTAGACATTCAATCACTGATGCATGAGCTTTTAACAAATGAACTTTCCAGTGTCATTTCCTTCTGGAGTTTTAGCATATTATAAGCCTTCTGGTAGAAGGGGCCAGTCAGCATGCTGCTCCCCTGTGAGTTCTAACAGACGTGAGTAGGGACTGACTTCTTTCCTTTTTAGGCAGGGAGCTGGTGATGGGCAGTCAACTTTACAGTGGTGCCTGAAATTGTAAGTGTCTAATAAAATACACAAAATGCTTTTAAAAACTATTACTCCCATTATGTAAAGAAGTTGCATGTGAAAACATCATTATTTTTGAGGATAAAAAGAATTGCAGATGATTGTAGTTATAAAAACCATAGTGCTAATGTTTCAATTTTGAGCAGTTATATTTTGCTGTTTAAATTTATATGTGCATATTATTTCTCTAGATTTCAGGCTATCGGGCTCTTGGCATTGGGTAAGTTGGCATTTGTTTACATTTACAGATCAGTCACATTTTCTCCAAATGTGATTATCTTGTCTCTGAATATTTCTTAATGGTTCATTATGTTATGGATAGATATCAATATGAACAGGATACAGATGTCCACCACTGGGGCAGGGGCACCCCTGAGAAGGGAATTAGGAGACTTGTGGCCGAGATCAGGTCATCTTTTCATGGCATCCTGTTTTCTTAGATTCTGAAAGACATGTCTGCAGAGTATGCACTGAGCACTAACCAGTGTCCCTGGACTTGTGTTATTTCCGTGATGATCGCGTGTCCCCTCCAGGGACTCCAAGGATGGCTCTTGGTCAACACTCTTTCTATTTGGATGTCTGGAGATATGACTGTCCTTGACTTTCCCCTCTTTCTGCCTTGGTTCGGGTTTTCCTATATGCCCTTTATGTGTTGCTTCCAAACTGCTGCAGTTGGTATTATCAGAAGAGCAAAGTTCAATGCATTCTATGGTCCTTTTGGAGTGAATGGTTCTTGCAGATCATGCTCTTTGTTTGGGACCATGTGAAGTCACCAAGGGAGCAGGGCAGAGCACAAGGTGTTTTAAAACAATGCTGTAGTGATAGAACACAGCCCTGTGCAGGGACAGCTGTCTTGTGTGGGATTTCCCACTTAAGCCAGTGATAAAAGCTATGATGCCAGGAGTGCATGTGGATTGAATGCTTGCTGGGAACCTGGCACTGGCTGAGCCTGTGAGTCCCCAGCATGCTCCTTGGAAAAAGCAGTTGTTATTGGTATTGTATAGATGAGAACTGGGGTGCAGACAGCTGCACCTCCAGGCCATGCTGGTCACCCCCACCCACGCTATCTCTCTGTTAAGCGTGGGTCTTGGCGTGTTTAGTGTGAACACATGCTCTTTATGGAGGACCAGATCTATTCTGGATTTTACAGTGTAGGGCATGCAGGTTTTTATAGGGTAATAATGTTCATATATCCACATACGAGGAGGTGCCTAGTACTGACATAAAATGAATTGGTATAGATATCTTTCTTGGGATTTCTTTTTTTAAAACTTATATTTTCTCCATTCATCCAGAATACTTGAAGAATATATATATATATATTTTGTACAGGGGTCATAAAATCAAGGTTCACAGGTGGCTTTCTGTCCTCTTTCCAGTGTGTTTTATTTAGCTCGCACAGTGTCTAAGAATGTTTATTTGCTAACCTATAAAACTTGGGAGAGTTCTCAGTAAAATATGAACTTTGAACACTTTTGCAGGAATTGGGAGATCTGGTCACATTTTGTCTGTATTGCTGTGGGGAAGCTGGGATAGGGGAGTGTTCTCCCGTTGCCAGGGTCCCTCTCAGTTGCCTCCTTTATGAAGGGAACTGGACTGGTTTGGGGACATGCTTTCCCTAGCATCTTCTCTGCTGTGGTACCTGTCATCTGCACCAGGGTCTCACTGGGCTTTCTCTAGCAGGTTGGTGGAGGTGGGGGTGGGCCGAGCTGCACAAAATGTCAGTAGCTTTTGAGTGACTCTTAAAGTACTGCCTCTAGTCTGATCTGGTTGGTTTCTTATTTGGTTGGCAGTATTATAATTTTCCAGGAAAAGAGACACATGAGCTTCCAAGGTAGAAAAGGGCACACCTCAGCTGCCCAGGGAACAGTTACCCCACCTCAGTCAAAGCTGCCACTAAAGATGGCAGAGGCGGGTAGGGAGAACCTGAGCACCATGTGGTCATGAGAACACTAGATTCACCCTGGAGTGGAGGTGGGTGGCCCTTCCTGGGCCTCACTGCCCAGGTATGAGTCCCTGAGGAGAGACACCAGCTGTCCAGTAGGTGCTGCTGAGCTGTCCCCCAACCTGCCCTCCCTCCTTTTTTCCTATCCCCACTGACCTTGCAGAGACCACTATGAAGAACTGTCTGGTAACCAGCCAGTGGCTGCCTTGTCACCCTTCAAGAGATATTTATAGTGTGTATTTTTTAAATTTCCTTTCTAGTAATCAAATGTTAAGTTTTGTGATCTTAAATCTGAAATTGCTAAAAAAATAGAGAAAAAGAGTATTATAATTTGTAATGTAATTGCTTATTACACATCTGTAAATGCATTTGTCTGCATATGTAAACATAAGAATCCACATAAATATGAGTGTGTGTGTGTGTGTGTGTGTGTGTGTACACGTACAAGAACTGCCTTGTCTAAGTAGTTCGTCTTTTGATGCCATTTTAAGGTGGGTTTGAATTTTCAAAACCCTTTCAGAGCTGTCTTCTGCCTCCTACACCTCTTCCTGAATTATCCCTGCTGACACTGGGTGAATTAGATTAGGGGTCTGGCTTCAGCAGTTAAGCTGTCCCCAGGGATGGAGACAAGGTAAGGCAGTTGATACTATCAGAAGAGCTTTGTTCTAGAAAATGAAAATATTGAGGTCACTTATGATGATCCCCGTTTTTCAGGTCTTGGGGACAGATAGAGAAGGATTAAGATAATTATGTCACTTGGCTCCAGACAGGCCCCCTATTCCATCTGCATGGAGATGCCTCATTTTGGGGTGCTCCTCTACTGGGGCTTACCCATGCCCTACTCATCCTGCTCAAGGAATGTCTTTATAAGGTCCAACCCTTCAGGGCACCTTCTGCATGCTGATTCTGCCCCACTCTGGGCCGCCTCTGCTCCCTTTCTGTTCTTGGACTCTTTCTCCCTTGACATTCGCATTGCTCCTGTGCATTTGGCCTGTACCTTCTGCTTCATGGTGCTGCTGGAGCTGCGTGGGGTGTGTGGGTGTGTGGGAGAGCGTGCATGCACCTGTACTAGGAATCTTCTTTTTCTGAAGGCACCATGGGGTAGAAAGATGGTTGGGAAACCCTTAGAGACCAGTGTGACATAAACAGCACTTACAGCCTCTGCACCCTGGTGCATACCCTCCCATGTCTTGCCTGGCTGCATCAGTGCATTGTTGCCTTGAGGGCCCTTGCCCCCATGTTGCTATCTATGCAGGTTGTGGTGGCACATGGGCACCTGCAAGCACTTGGTTAGACCTCTGTTTCCTGTAGTCCTGAGAAGCTACCAGTCTTTCTTCCCATTTCTTAGATGCCCCTCTTCTCTGTTCTCCCTGCATTATTCTGTGCTTCTGCCCGCCTTTCTATTCTCTCGGAGCTTACTTTGTCAGCCACCTGTGCCCTCCCTCCCTCCGACTCTGCTCTTGCTCTCCTTGCTGTCTCCTCTGCATATTACATTATACCATCTCTTTCTCTACCACTCTCATTTCATGATGGAGGAGGGGTGCATATTTTCCTCTAAGAAGCCCCTTCCTTTTGTGGGAGGCTGGCTCCTCAGCAGCGCTGTCATGATGGCTGCATTTCAGGGTCCCTGCTTTTCTGGTTCAGCACAAACCTTCCAGCCTCCTTAGCTGTCCCTGGGCACAGCTTAGACCCTGAGGTCCCAGTAGCACAACTTCTCCTTCAGGCCACCCCTGCAGCTTCAGGGGCCCCTGGGCTGCCATAGAAATGCTTCTTGGAGCCCTTCATGTTGGTGTGAATGCTCTGTTCACACTCATTAACAGCTGGGGGTATTGTTTTTGTTCTGTTGATGGTGGACACTTTTCTTCCAGTGGAATCTTATGAGGAATCTCAGTATGTGACAATGGAGTTGATCTGGATGAAGGTAGAGCTAGGTGGAGCTAGCTTACCAGCCTCCCTACCAAACAGCCCTCCCCTCCAGGACCACAAGATCACTGCCAAGTCTCTTTGAACTCTGTGAGGCCCTGTTGAGAGCCATCACACTAAACCAAGCTTTGCCCAATGAATTCAGTGGTCTGCAGGGGAACATAGTCATGGTGACCTCTACCTTTGTTTCCTTTCAGCAGGCAGGGTCACTGCAAGTTGAAAAACAATAGCCAGTAGAGATGGCCCTTGATTTGAAATGGTTTGATTTAGGATTTTTTGACTTTATGATGGTGAGAGCCATATGTTTTCAGTAGAAGCCATACTTTGAATTTTGATCTTTTCCTGGCCTAGTGATATGCGTACCAACTTCTCTTGATGCCCAGTAGCTTCTTGTTAACCAGATGATCTTGAGGGTAGGCAACTGACCCTCCACAGTGTACTGTGTTGCTAGCTTATGCTATTTGATAGGTTAGGTGTATTAAATGCATTTTTGATTTGATGTAACTTTCAGTTTGTGATGGGCTTATTGAGACTAAACCTACTGTAGATTGAGGAGCCTCTGCATTTTGAGATCCTATAAGATCGTGTATAATAAAATCGCTAATATATAACAAGCTATAATATTTGTCAAATAACTATATGAACTAAAGTAAATTTTTTTTGTACTAGGGATTAAACTCAGGGGCGCTTTACTACTGCTACATCCTCAACACTTTTTATTATTTATTTTGTGACACTTTCTTGATAAATTGCTAAGGTTGAGCTCAAACTTGTGATCCACATCTGGCATAAGTTAAAGTAATTTTTAATTGTGATTTGGTATCAAGAGAGGAATTTTACTTAGCTATTAAGTAATAAATTAATCTAGGAAGAAAATAAAGGGAATTATTGCTCACTACGTCAGGGTTAGTGGTATCTTTGAGGGACCATCTCATCTCAGACTTTAAAAAAAAATTTTTGCAGTGCTAGGAATGGAACCCAGGACCTTGCATATGCTCTAGCACTGAGGTACATCCCCAACCTCTCATCTAAGACATCTTAAAGGCAGAGTGCCCTCCTGCGTCAGTCACACTGTTAGAGCTGGGTGCTCCAAGGCCTCTATTCAAGATGATCATCCACATGACCTTGTATACCAATGCTTATCTGTTGATTATAGCTTCCGCAGTTTCTGTAGGATTGAGAAGGATTTTGAGATGTGCCTGGTCTTTTGGCAAAGATGTCATGGCTACTTATCAGTGCCAGCCATGTGGGGGCTGGGTGATTGGCCATGCAGGAGGGAGGATGAGTGAGAGAAGGACAGGGTGAGTTAAAATGAAGTTTGCAATACAGCTGGCAGGCAAATCCCCGGGATATGGTGTGTGAACACTCTTTCGCCTAATGAGTGTTCTGTAGCCCTTGGAATGGGCACATCAGCTCCAGGATTCCCCTGTGAATTTGGTAGACTGGGGCTTCAGCATCCTCCAAATTCCACACCCAGAAGGCCACCAACAAAGTAATGTTGGTGCATTGAGTTACCTCCGCCACCGGTCCAGACCGGGATGGGGGAGGGGGTCTGCCTTCAGTCTGTGGCCACGTACACTTCATGTTTTTCTGGAGCATGTTTGTGAAGGCTTTTATTTAATTCATCTTCAATTCTTTGATCGTGTCTTAGGCTCTTTTTAGTGATTTGAAAAAATCTCTAAATCTATAGTTTTTAAAGCCTTGTTGAACATAACATAATATTGAACCCCTGTTGCTTACTTGTTGAAAATCAGTGGCTTAAGCTCTTAATGTCTGATTACTTATAGGTACTGATTTGGGGAAAGGAGAGCAAATAACTTCTGTGGTGGTAAAGAGAATTTAACTATCCAGAGAAATATGGAGGTAGCATTTTTTTTCTGTGAAAATTCATGACTGCAGCCAGAGTCTCAAGAGGGGAGTTGCTGGGTTCCTTCCAGAGTTTTGTGTTGAGGGTAGCTTTTGGGATTAAAAGGGAGACTCTTATTTTTAAGTGATTTTTAACTCATTAAAAAGTGTGTGTGTGTGTGTGTGTGTGTGTGTGTGTAGTGTTAGGGATCAAATCCAGGGCCTTGTACATTCTAAGAACAGCCTCTACCACTGAGCTACATCCTCAGCCCTCCTTAAACAGTTAAAAAATTTGTTATTAGTACCTAATAATTATACATATTTGTGGGGTACAGTATGATATTTTAGTCAGTGTGTGTACACAGTATGTACTGATCAAATCAGGATAATCATCAGTTTCATCTGCTCATTATTACATGGTATTTGGAGCCTTTGAGATCCTCTTTTCTAGTTATTCATAAAACATGGGCTATTGTGAACTGTCGTCATCCTGCCCTACTCCAGAACTACAGCTTCTATCGAATGGTGGTTTTAAGATTTTTAATTGTGCTAAAATACACATAACTTGAAATTGGCCATCGTCCCCACTGTGAGGTATACAGGGCAGTGGTGTTAAATACTTTCACGTTGTGCAACCGTCCCCACCAGCTGATTGCAGGACTCTCACCTTCCTGAAGTTAAAGCTCTAACCGTTAAACACCAACTCCCCGTTCTTTTCCTCCCAGCCCCTTGCAATCACTATTCTACTTTCTGTGTATGGATTTGACTATTTTAAGTAACTCACAGAAGTAAAATCATATAGTGTATGTTCTTGGTGATAGGCTTACTTCACCCAGCATATGTCCACTGCAGGATATTGCCTGCAACAGAACTTCTGGAAGAGAGTCTGGGGATGGGGTGGGGGTAGACTGTGGATGCTCTTTCTTACCCATTTGGCATGCCAGCATTGTCCCAAGCCTGCAGCCTCAGGGGAAGAAATGGACCTAGTATGTGACCACTTAGGTTGTTCATTTTTGTACAGGTTTCATGGGTTCTGCTACCTCTAACTAGAAGAACTTTTAAAATTTTATATAAACACTTCTTTTGGTAACCCTATAGGTTCTATAGCCTTAAAACTGGGGTTACCTAAGAAAACCTTTATTTCTTCAACAGCTTCAAAACAGATTTACTAATCATATAATTGGGAAAAAAAAGCATGGACTAATGATTAGAACTGTATTTTAAAATCATATTCAGAAATTTGATCAAATTCATCCAATAATAATTGAAAAACCAATTTCAGACACTATTGAGGCTTTGCTATTTAATTTAATCAACTCTGCAAATATTCATTTGAATTATCTGTGTTCCATTTTATTAATCAGTCACTATTAGGTTCGATTGGTGATCAAGTGCTGCAAATTAGATCGCACTCCAAGGAGCAGCCTGTAAAGTGAATATTTGTCAGGCTGAAATTTGTTTTTTTCTTTTTCTCTTTGCAGTGCTGGGCATAGAATCAAGGGCCTCTAGCATGTTGGGTAACCACTTTATCACTGAGCTCCACCTCCAATCTTAGACTGAAATTTCTTAAGTATGTTGAACATATTTAGAAATTTTTATGTCTTTTCAATCAATGAGTATTGGGGAAGAGGTGCTCTGGTGTTTGAAACACTGTCCTAAGTTCGTTGGGGGAATACTTGATGGTCTTTGACCTTGAGCAACTGGTTCTGTCCCACATGCACCATCTGTGCACAGAAAAAGCAGCAATGAGTGGTCTGCAAGGGTTTGGTGCCTAGAGGCAAGTGAATAATTTGGAGGCAGGAACAATCAGAGGAGGCTTCAGGGAGGAGATAGTGGGAGTCAGGCATGGTAGATGGAGGGGGTTGACCCAGGGGAGAGAAGAGAAGGGAAGTGGAGGCTGTTGGGTAAGTTAGGTGGGGACAGCAGACACAGGTAGAGTGTGTCCGAAGGCCAGAGAGTCATGCTGCACAATGGGCAGGTCAGGAGAGGTAGTGGAGCTGGACCGTGCCTTCCATGCCTGGCTATAGAGTCTTATTTGGGCTGTAGATGTTCACCTTTAGATCTTAGAATGACGTGTGTTACTCCTCTAAGGGGTGATGTAATGGAAGCAGGAGGATGTGGTTGTTTCATCCTGTGGTCTCTGTGTATTAAATCCCTCTGACATAGCCTCAGAAGGTTCTATAAGTAGGACAGGCCAGCCACAAAGCACTGCAGACTTCAAATGTGTTGTTAACCTGCGTCTCACACTGTGTCCCCATAGAACATTCACATGGTGTTTTCCTTGCACTTTAGCTGAGCTACCTCCCAGGAAGTGGAATAATACTTTATTCTGGACATTTAGTCTCCCGGGGAACAGGGATGTTCTGCCATTATCCACCCCTGATGAGTGATAGATGAACGAAACTGAAGACCTGGCTATCAGCATTCTGACAGCTGCTTGGATCTGAAGCAGTTGGGCACTACCAGGACACATATCAAAAAAAAAAAAAAAAAAGGCCTCTCTGCTTATCTGTGGTTAATGCCCCAAATCTGAGAAGCATCTTGATTTACCCTTTTTTTTTTCACCCCTACCTATCTGCTTTGCCTGCAGGACACACCCTTGGTTGCTGCCCCTCCTTCATCCTTACTGCTGTTCCTCTGTGCTGAGCCTCTCAGTCTCACTTGGGGCTGCAACATCCTCACCTGGGCTCTCACTTGGGGGACACAGCATCACAGCGTCCTCATCTAGACTCTCACCTGGGGGGCCTGCTGCATCTTCATCTGGCTCTCACCTGGGGGCCGCCGCATCCTCCTTGATGGCTGCTCTCTTCTCTGTCTTTTCTGCCCCTCTGCTGCCCATCTTCCCCCAGGAGACAGAATGAACTCTACAAAAACATTAATCAGAATGTAGTGTTCTCCTGGGTAAATGCTTTCACTGCTTTCTGTGCCTTCCCTC